>NC_091996.1:91443185-91658797 GCF_044704955.1 Pristiophorus japonicus
CGTTCTTTCATAGAGCCAGAATAGGCTGGATGGGCCAAATGGCTTCCTTCTGTGCTGTAATGAATCAAGCTTTTTGGCAATTAGACTGGTTAGAGTACTGAAGGCAGACATTCAGCCCATCGAGCCCGTGCCGACTCTTAGCTAGTCCCACTGCCCTGCCCTTTTCCCCACAGCCCGGCAAATTTTTCATTTTCAAGTATTTATCCAATTCCTCGTTTGAAAGTTACTATTGAATCTGCTCCCACCGCACTTTCAGGCAACGCGTTCCCAATCACAACAACATAAACATAAGAACATAAGAATTAGGAACAGGAGTCGGCCATCTAGCCCCTCGAGCCTGTTCCGCCATTCAACAAGATCATGGCTGATCTGGCCGTGGACTCAGCTCCACTTACCCGCCCGCTCCCCATAACCCTTAATTCCCTTATTGGTTAAAAATCTATCTATCTGTGACTTGAATACATTCAATGAGCTAGCCTCAACTGCTTCCTTGGGCAGAGAATTCCACAGATTCGCAACCCTCTGGGAGAAGAAATTCCTTCTCAACTCGCTTTTAAATTGGCTCCACCGTATTTTGAGGCTGTGCCCCCTAGTTCTAGTCTCCCCTACCAGTGGAAACAACCTCTCTGCCTCTATCTTGTCTATTCCTTTCATTATTTTAAATGTTTCTATAAGATCACCCCTCATCCTTCTGAACTCCAAGGAGTAAAGACCCAGTCTACTCAATCTATCATCATAAGGTAACCCCTTCATCTCCGGAATCAGCCTAGTGAATCGTCTCTGTACCCCCTCCAAAGCCAGTATATCCTTCCTTAAGTAAGGTGACCAAAACTGCACGCAGTACTCCAGGTGCGGCCTCACCAATACCCTATATAGTTGCAGCAGGACCTCCCTGCTTTTGTACTCCATCCCTCTCGCAATGAAGGCCAACATTCCATTCGCCTTCCTGATTACCTGCTGCACCTGCAAACTAACTTTTTGGGATTCATGCACAAGGACCCCCAGGTCCCTCTGCACCTCAGCATGTTGTAATTTCTCCCCATTCAAATAATATTCCCTTTTACTGTTTTTTTTCCAAAGGTGGATGACCTCACACTTTCTGACATTGTATTCCATCTGCCAAACCTTAGCCCATTTGCTTAACCTATCCAAATCTCTTTGTAGCCTCTCTGTGTCCTCTATACAACCCGCTTTCCCACTAATCTTTGTGTCATCTGCAAATTTTGTTACACTACACTCTGTCCCCTCTTCCAGGTCATCTATGTTTATTGTAAACAGTTGTGGTCCCAGCACCGACCCCTGTGGCACACCACTAACCACCGATTTCCAACCCGAAAAGGACTCATTTATCCCGACTCTCTGCTTTCTGTTCGCCAGCCAATTCTCTATCCATGCTAATACATTTCCTCTGACTCCACGTACCTCTATCTTCTGCAGTAACCTTTTGTGTGGCACCTTATCGAATGCCTTTTGGAAATCTAACTACACCACATCCATCGGTACACCTCTATCCACCATGCTCGTTATATCCTCAAAGAATTCCAGTAAATTAGTTAAACATGATTTCCCCTTCATGAATCCATGTTGCGTCTGCTTGATTGCACTATTCCTATCTCGATATCCCGCTATTTCTTCCTTAATGATAGTTTCAAGCATTTTCACCACTACAGATGTTAAACTAACCATGCTGGTAAAAAAAATTCTCAAGTTCATCATAATTTCCGCACTTTTGTACACTATGGACCCGACTTTCAGCTTCACTGTCGCCGATTTTCTCGCTGTTGCGGTTGTTTTCCCACCCGGCAACAGTTTCCACGTAAGTTTTTGCCTCGGTAGCGCCCACATCTGAAGTCGCCCGCCGGGACCAAACCGCCCACGTGCAACGCCGAGAACAGGGCGTAAGTTCGGCCTGAAACCGCCGACGCCCAGATTGCTGAGAGACCCGCCCGGTAAAAGCTGCTTAAACGGGGCAGTAAGGGGGGGACTCTGCAAAGAAAGGTTCTTTAATTATTTTTTTACAATTTTAAAACAACGATTGGGGTTAAAACTGTCTTGGGAATGCTTTGTACGTTTTTTTTTAATGACATTTTTTTTTAAGTTTTCCCTCCTCCCTCGGCCCAACCACAGCCTGGGACTAAATTTTCGTACTTGCTGTCCATTCTGGTAATGACCGCCCATGTTATTAACTTTTCACTTACCCACCGCGAAAACTGTCGACAATGAGTGTGCAATGCCCATTTTCTCGCCGGGCGGTTAGTTTTACCTACTTTAAATGTTAAAGTGGAAATTCTCGCCAGCTTTTTTCGCCAAACGTTAGCAGTTCTTCTCAGCGGGCAATCGGGCGTTGAGGGCCTTCAGGGAAAGTCTAGCCCTATACCTCTAATCATGAAGGCCAGGATCCCGTAAGCTTTTGAACGTCTTTCTCAAACCCCCCCCCCTCTCCACCTGCAACGGTTTATGCACACATACCCCCAGGTCTCTCTGTGCGTGCACCCGCTTCAGGAGTGCACCCTTTAGTTTATATGTCCTCTCTTCATTCTTTCCACCAAAATGTATCACTTCACACTTTTCTGCATTAAATTTCACCAGCCTGTCTATGTCCTCTTGAAGGCTATCACTATCCTACTGGCTGTTTACTATACTTTAAAGTTTTGTGCCATCTGCATATTTTGAAATTATGCCCTGTACACCCACGTCCAAGACATTAATATATATCAAGAAAAGCAGCGGTCCTAGTATCGACCCCTGGGGAACACCGCTGTATACCTTCCTCCAGTCCAAAAAACAACCGTTCACCACTACTCTCTGTTTCCTGTCACTGAGCCAATTTTGTATCCATGCTGCCACTGTCCCATTTTATTCCATGGGCTTCAACTTTGCTGGCAAGTATATTATGTGGCACTTTGTTGAACGCCTTTTGGAAATCCATGTACAACACGTCAACCGCATTACCCTCATCAACCCTCTCTGTTCAAAGAACTCGATCAAGTTGGTTAAACACAATTTAACAAATCCATGCTGGCTTTCCTTAATTAATCCACACTTGTCCAAGGAATTGTTAACTTTGTCCCCAATTATTGTTTCTAAAAGCTTCCCCACGACCGAGATTAAACTGACCGGCCTGTAGTTGCTAGGTTTATCTTTACACCCTTTTTTGAACAAGGATGTAACATTTGCAATTCTCCAGTCCTCTGGCACCAGCCCCGTTTCCAAGGAGGATTGGAAGATTATGGCCAGTACCTCCCTGATTTCCTCCTTAGCCGATAAGGGAATAAGGGGAGCAGTCAGGGAAGTGGAGCTGAGTCCATGATCGGATCAGCCATGATCATATTAAATGGCGGAGCCGGCTCGAGGGGCCGAATGGCCTACTCCTGCTCCTATTACTTATGTTATCTTCCCTCAGCATCCTAGGATGCATGCCATCCGGTTCTCTTGACTTATCTACTTTAAGTACAGCTAGCCTTTCTAGTATCTCGTATTTATCGATTCTTATCCCATTCAGTATTTCTTCTGCCTCCTTCTGTACTATGTCTATGGCAGCATCTTCTTCCTTGGTGAAGGCAGATGCAAAGGACTCATTTAGTAACTCAGCCGTACCCTCTGCTGCTATATATAGGTCTGCTTTTTGGTCCCCAATCAGTCCCACTCCACCTCTTAATGCCTGTTTACTATTTATATGCCTATGTTCAGTCATTTAATTAGATCATGGCTGTCTGAATCTCAACCCCATTCATAAGAATGTAAGAAACAGGAGCAGGAGTAAGCCATTCGGCCCCTTGAGCCTGCTCCGCCATTCAATAAGATCATGGCTGATTTGATCCTGGCCTCAGCTCCACTTCCCTACCCGCTCCCCATAACCCTTGACCCCCGCCAATCGCTCAAAAATCTGTCTATGTCCACCTTAAATATATTCAATGACCCAGCCTCCACAGCGCTTATCCACCTTTGCTCCATATCCCTCAAACAAAATCTATCATTAACTGTTCTGAAATTTTCAATTGACAGCATTTTGGAGGGGGGGGGGGGGGGCAGAAAGTTCCACTACCCTTTGTGTGAAGAAGTGTTTCCTGATTTCCCTCCTGAATGGCCTGGCTATCAAAGGCGGGAGTGGGGTCCTGAAGTTGCATGATCAGCCATGATCTTATTGAATGGTAGTGCAGGGCCGAATGGCCTACTCCTGCACCTATTTTCTATGTTTCTAAAACTGAATGCAGTACTCCCACTAGAGTTTACATCCTTTGCTGTTCATTAACTCAAAGCATCATAGAAATTTACGGCACAGAAGGAGGCCATTTCGGCCCATCGTGTCCGTGCCGGCCGACAAAGAGCTATCCCGTCTAATCCCACTTTCCAGCTCTTGGTCCGTAGCCCTGCAGGTTACGGCACTTCAAGTGCATATCCAAGTACTTCTTAAATGCTATGAGGGTTTCTGCCTCTACTATCCTTTCAGGCAGTGAGTTCCAGACCTCTGGGTGGAAAATGTTCTCCTCAAATCCCCTCTAAACCTTCTACCAATTACTTTAAGTCTACGCCCATTGTTTGCACTGCTCAATCACCCTCTTTCTACTGAGATAATTGTGCCTGTTAATAATATTGCTCCTTCTCCTGTCCCAATTTCCCTGTCTTCTCTAAAGATTTTATAGCTTGGAATATTTTACACCCATTCATGCGTCGCTTATAACCAAGATTCTGTAATGGTTCCTACACCATATCCTGCGAGTTTAGTTTGTGCTTTTGCGCACAGAACTCGTGACATGTGAAGAATACACTTACCATCGAGAGAGTGCAGACCAATTCCTGGGATGGGGAGGAATTGTCCTATGAGGAGAGATTGAGCAGACTAGGTCTATATTCGCTACAGTTTAGAAGAATGAGAGGTGATCTCATTGAAGCATACAAAATTCTTACAGGGCTTGACAGGGTAGATGCAGGGAGGATGTTTCCCCCGGGCTGGGGAGTCTAGAACCAGGGGTCACAGTCTCAGGATAAGGGGTCGGCCGTTTAGGACGGAGATAACGAGAAATTTCTTCACTCAGAGGGTGGTGAATCTTTGGAATTCTCTACCCCAGAGGGCTGTAGAAACTCACTGAATATATTCAAGACCGAGATTGGTAGATTTTTCGATATTAAGGGAATTAAGGGATATCGGGATAGTGCAGGAAAGTGGAGTTGAGGTAGAAGATCAGCTATGATAAGAACATAAGAAATAGGAACAGGAGTTAGGCCATAAGGCCCCTGGAGCCTGCTTCGCCATTCAGTAAGATCATGGCTGATCTGATCAAGGACTCAGCTCCAACTCCCTGCCCGCTCCCCATAACTCCTTATTCCCTTATCATTTAAGAAATTGTCCATTTCTGTCTTAAATTTATTCAATGTCCCAGCTTGCACAGCGCTCTGGGGCAGCGAATTCCACAGATTCACAACCCCGAGAAAAGAAATTCCTCCTCATCTCAGTTCTAAATGAGCGGCCCCTTATTCTAAGATCATGCCCTGTAGTTCTATGTTGAATGGCAGAGCAGGCTCAAGGGGCCGAATGGCCTACTCCTGCTCCTAGTTCTTCTTTGACGTGTCTTTTTCACACAGTTTCTGACTTAGTGTGAATTTTCCCTCTCCACAAGGTCGTTTTGAGATTTATAGCCTCTGCATCCCTCCCTGACCCACAAGTTGACCCAGGAATCTGAATCCCTCCCTCCCCTTCTACACTATCCTTCCAGCTACCCATTGACAATCCTAATCTTTCTCTCCCTGCCTATTCCAGCATGTGGCACTGGGTGTAATTCAGAGACCACCCTGGGTTCTGTTTCTTGAAATCCTTTTGCAGAACTTCAAACCCATTCCTAGTGATGTTATTGGTTCCCACATAGAAACATAGAAAATAGGTGCAGTAGTAGGCTATTCAGCCCTTCGAGCCTGCACCACCATTCAATAAGATCATGGCTGAATTCACCCCTTTCCTGCTTTCTCTCCATAGCCCTTGATCCCTTTAGCCGTAAGGGCCTTATCTAACTCCCCCTTGAATATATCCAATGAACTGGCATTAACAACTCTCTGTGGTAGGGAATTCCACAGGTTAACAACTCTCTGAGTGAAGAAGTTTCTCCTCATCTTAGTCCTAAATGGATTAGCCTTTATCCTTAGACTATGTCCCCTGGACTTCCCCAACATCGGGAACATTCTTTTTGCATCTAACCTGTCCAGTCCCGTCAGAATTTTATATGTTTCTATGAGATCCCCTCTCATCCTTCTAAACTCCAGTGAATATAGGCCCAGTCGATCCAATCTCTCCTCGTATGTCAGTTCTGCCATCCCAGGAATCATCATGGTGAACTCCTGCCATCCTGGGAATCAGTCTGGTGAACATGAATCACGACCTCTGGCTACTCGCCCTCCCTTTCTAGAACCGATTGCATTCGCTCCTTGGGAAGCAGTGCACTTGGGATCTCATCTAAAAAAAATAAACTATCTACCCCTCAGACTACAGAATCTCCACAATCTTCACTCAACTATTCTTACTGACTGTTAGTTTAACCCATGGGTAACCACTTGCTCCCTAATGCCATGTACCATCCTCGTCCCATCCTTTGGGACCGAAACTGATAAAACATATTAGGCAGAATCAGCGTCCCACATGACTGATTCTAATCCTGTCCCGTCTGCCGATGGTCTCCCAATCTATGGAGTGACCACTCTCTGGAACATCCACTTCACAAAACTCTCCCCCTTCTGAACAATTGTATCCCTGGCCCCAGCTACAATCTGCATCTGGACATTCTGTTCAAATTTTATTTCAAACGATGCTAATATCAAGGTAACAACAACAGAAAACAGATTACATTGCAGTTAGGAATAAAGGGCACTACTTTTTCCAAACATTCTCACACATTTCTAAAAGGCACAATACTCACAATCCACTGTCCCTCACTGCATATTGCACATTGAATCCCAGCAGATATAACTTACGAACTTCATTTAATAAACATGAATGGCTCAAAGTTCAAGAATAATCAACCCAAAATGAGATATTTTAAAATGTTTGATAAAACTCACTATTGCTTGTGGGAGGAAGGGGTGAGAGAGAGAGAGAGAGAGAGAGAGCGAAGAAGGTTTGAGGGTCACTGCCCTGATCAATAGATTATTCATTTTAGCCACTTGCCATTATTTTTAAATTAGCATCCAATTCCCTTTTCTGATTGGGTTGAATATTAGTCACCGACCACTCCAAACTGCACAGAAGTGCAAATACAGAGTGAACCGTGAATATGTACATTTGTTACATTCACTCAAACGGACACACATGGTGTTCCCAATTTAAACAGTGTGGCAATGCTTGGCCCCAACATAATACTGTACATACGCAAATCTGAATATCTCACTTACCCCTTAATCCAGCTTGATATTTATCAATTAAGACATTTCCAGTTAACCCTCCCTAGCTTAACAAATATATAAAGATTTGTTTGTAATTAGAATTTGGGTTCAGCAATAGTTTAGTTTCAATGATTTCTTAATATGAGCAATTTATCCCTCTAAACTCTCACTCTGGCCCAAACACCCTTACAACATTTCCATACACTCCTTTCCCAAACTCACACAGTACATGAAGCTATAGAGTGCCATTCGGAGTTGCAGCATAACTTTCACCGAACAGATCAGGTGATCCAGCCTGTTGCACTTCATATGCATCAAACACTGGCGCAAGTGCTATATAACTTGGGGACGGCCCATCATCTTGCACTGGGTACCAGTTGTTTGGATGTCTTTGGATGTCCTGATCAGAAACAGCCACCTCTCTCCCAATTGTCTCCATGTCCAACAGAGGTGACATGTGGTCACCTTCTGTGGGAGGGAAGCTGGCAGACATAGCAACGTACTGCATATCTTCCTGGATTGATGGAGACTGGAAAATTTCCACAGCTGAGTGTCTCATTCCCAATCTTGGAATCTGATTTCTGAAGCCCAAAGACTGAGCACTGGGGATCATAAAGCGTTCTTGGTGATAGCCACCAAAATGTGGATCTGGGCAGTTTGACAGCTGCGAGCTCTGGAAATACGAAGAAGCATTTGGATATTGAGGATCCCTGTGAATGGAAGAAGACTGTAGAACTTCCACAATCGGACACTCCAAGGAGTCTCTCGTTCTCCTGAAGGGCAGTGCTTGGCCATGGGAGAATATAGACTCCTGCTCATAGCTGATAAAATGGGGCTTCATCAGGGCAGGGGTTAGTCCATGAGCCAGGCTGAGGGTCTGGAATGAGAAAGCAGCAGTTAGTGGAGTGCCTCAGAAGCTAGTTAAATAGGCAGTGATATCTAAGAAATATATCAGTGTACAGAGAATTGCTAAAAGCGAGTGGGACCCTGGGAAAAGTGGATCAGCTATTTGTAGATAATGATCAAACAATGTCAAATGTACTTAATGAACACATTGCATGGTCTTCACTAAAAAGAGAAAGATATCAGCGAGGGGGTGAATCCTGTAAGGGTTGAGAGTGAGATGATGGATAAAAATGACATTTTAGTTAAGTTAGTTAAGGGATAATCCCAGGACCTTGAGTGAGACAAGGGAGGAAATGGTCACGACTGCAGAAATTCTATTTCAGTCTCTGAGTGTGGCTGTGCTGGAGAATCAGAGAATGGTTACAGCGCAGAAGGAGTCCATCAGTTGAGCCGGCTCTCTGCAAGAGCACTTCGATTAGTTCCACTCCCCCACCCTTTCCCCATAGTCCAGCAATTTTTTTTTTCCCTTTGGTTATTTATCCAATTCCCCTTTGAAAGCCACGATCGAGTCTGTCTCCACCACCCTCTCAGACAGTGCATGCCAGATCCTAACCACTCACTGCGTACATTTTTTTCCCCCTCGTGTCACCTTCGGTTCTTCTGCCATTCATCTTAAATCTGTGTCCTCTGGTTCTCGACCCTTCCGCCAATGGGAACAGTTTCTCTCGATCTACTCTGTCTTGACCCCTCCTGATTTTGAACACCTCGATCAAATCTCCTCTCAACCTTCTATGCTCCAAGGAGAACAACCCCAGCTTCTCCAGTCTATCCCCGTAACTGAAGTCCCTCATCCCTGGAACCATTTTATCAGCCATGCGTCCACCCATTGCACCAACCTGTCTATGTCCTCTTGAAGCCTATCACTCTCCTCCACACTATTCCAAGTTTTGTGTCATCTGCAAATTTTGAAATTGTGCCCTGTAGTCGAAGTCATCAATATATATCAAGAAAAGCAGTGGTCCCAGAACCGACCCTTGGGGAACACCACTGTATACCTTCCTGCAGTCCAATAAACAACCGTTCACCACTACTCTCTGTTTCCTGTCATTTAGCCAACTTTGTGTCCATGCTGCCACTGTCCCTTTTATTCCATGGGTTTCAACTTTGCTGGCAAGCCTATTATCCAACACCTTTTGGAAGTCCATATATATCACATCAACTGCAGTGCCCTCATCAATCCTCTGTTACCTCATCAAAAAACTCAATCAAGTTCGTTAAACATGATTTGCCTTCAATAAATCCATGCCGGCTTTCCTTAATTAATCCACACTTGTCCAAGTGACTGTTAAATTTGTCCCAATTTATCATTTCTAAAAGTCCCACTACTGATTGACCAGCCTGTAGTTGCTGAGTTTATCCTTGCACCCTTTTTTGAACAAGGGTGTAACATTTGCAATTCTCCAGTCCTCTGACACCACCCTAGTATCTAAGGAGGATTGGAAGATTATGGCCAGTACCTCTGCAATTTTTCCCCTCATTTCCTCCAGCATCCTCGGATGCATCCCATCTGGTCCTGGTGATTTATCTACTTTAAGTACAGTCAGCCTTTCTTGTATCTCTGCTTTATCAATTTTTATCCCATCTAGTTTCTCAACTATCTCCTCTTTCACTATGACTTTGGCAGCATCTTCCTCCTTGTTAAAGACAGATGCAAAGTATTAATTTAGTATTGTTTCTCAACTCTAACTGAGGACTGAGAATGGTCAGAACCGATTAATAAAAGGAGAGACAGAGTTAGTTAATTACAGGTCAGATAGTTGTCTGTGGGACAGAACATCTGATTATGGATGACATTTGCATTTGTCCAGACAAAGAGCAAATAGTTCGAAGAAGCCAGCACGGATTTCAAAAAGGGAGAATCCTGCTTGGCAAACCGGATAGAATTCCTAGGGGATGGGAAAATGCACTGGGGGTGTGGTGTACATGGACTTTAGAAAATCCTTTGACAGGGTACCATATACATTATATACAATATACATTAATGATTTGGACAAAGGAATTGAATGCAATATCTCCAAGTTTGCAGATGACACTAAGCTGGGTGGTGGTGTGAGCTGTGAGGAGGATGCTAAGAGGCTGCTGGGTGATTTGGACAGGTTAGGTGAGTGGGCAAATGCATGGCAGATGCAGTATAATGTAGATAAATGTGAGGCTATCCACTTTGGTGGCAAAAACAGGAAGGCAGATTATCTGAATGGTGACAGATTAGGAAAAGGGGAGGTGCAACGAGACCTGGGTGCCATGGTACATCAGTCATTGAAAGCTGGCATGCAGGTACAGCAGGCGGTAAAGAAGGCAAATGGCATGTTGGCCTTCATAGCGAGAAGATTTGAGTATGGAAGCAGGGAGGTCTCATTGCAGTTGTACAGGGCCTTGGTGAGGCCACACCTTGAATATTGTGTACAGTTTTGGTCTCCTAATCTGAGGAAGGACATTCTTGCTATTGAGGGAGTGCAGCAAAGGTTCACCAGACTGATTCCCGGGATGGCAGGACTAACATATGAAGAAAGACTGGATCGACTAGGCTTGTATTCACCGGAATTTAGAAGAATGAGAGGGGATCTCATAGAAACATATAAAATTCTCATGGGATTGGACAGGTTAGATGCAGGAAGAACGTTCCCAATTTTGGAAAAGTTCAGAACCAGGGGTCACAGTCTAAGGATAAGGGGTAAGCCATTTAGGACCGAGATGAGGAGAAACTTCTTCACTCAGAGAATTGTGAACCTGTGGAATTCTCTACCACAGAAAGTTGTTGAGGCCAGTTCATTAGATATATTCAAAAGGGAGTTAGATGTGGCCCTTACGGCTAAAGGGATCAAGGGGTATGGAGAGAAAGCAGGAATGGGGTACTGAAGTTGTATGATCAGCCATGATCATATTAAATGGTGGTGCAGGCTTGAAAGGCTGAATGGCCTGCTCCTGCACCTATTTTCTATGTTTCTATATGGGAGATCACTAGAGAAGAATAGGGAATAAGGTGGGGTCAGGACCAGCATCTGGATTAAAAATATGTGAATGGAGAAAAGTTAAGGGCAGTTTCTCAGAGTGGTTGGAAGTGGGTAGTGTTGTCTCACAAGGGTTCAGTTCTGGGGTCTGCTGTTCACTGTGTATGCCAATAATGTGGATGTAGGGCTAGAGGGAGTTGTGTCAACTTGGAGTGGATATCAAAATAAGAGGCATCGTTCATCCTTTAGAAGTCAAAAGGGAGCTGAAAAATATTCGATAAGGCGGGGAATGGGGTAAATAAACAGTGACAGATATAGATCAGTAAGTGTGAGGAAATACAGTCATTATCAACAAACAACAGCAACAATATTGTGAATAGAAGTAGGCTCGTGACGATGGGAGAGCAGAGGAATTTGGGAGGGAGGGGGGAAATAGGTTCACAGGTTATTAAAGATAACACCTCAGGCTGACAACTCAATGCACAGTTTAACATAAGATATATTGAATATAAAAGCCATGAAGTAATTATGGGCTGATATATAAAACTTTAATTGGACCTCAGTTGGAATATTGTAGTGTAGTTTAAGAAGGAAATATTGTGTGTAGTTTAAGAAGGACATTGAGGCAATAGAGTGGGTACAGTACAAATGCTTCCTGGTACAATGAAATAAAAATACAAAGAAAAATTTGAAAAATCAGAGTTTCTTTTGCGAAAACAATGGACGTGTTTAAATTTATGTAAGGATGGGACATGGTAGATAGAAGCAGACTGTTGCCAGTCAGCAAGCGTACAGTACAATCAAACAATACAATGTAGGAAGATTTAGGGACAGGGCGGTGGAACCAAGGCTTAATAATCCCATGAGTAGGCAGAGGTACTGAGGGATTTTAACCAGTTTACCAGAGCAGCTCTGCACTACTTATCCATTGGGAGCATTGGGTGCCCAGTTAGCTGGAGCAGACAAGGAAGAATCCCAGCTCCCAGTGATGGGTTTTCCCATCTAGCATCCATTCCTGAGCCTGTCCCGTTGGCTAATTCAGAAGTAAAATACTGCAGATGCTGGAATCTGAAATAAATACAGAAAATGCTGGAAAGTTCAGCGGGTCAGGCAGCATCTGTGGAGAAACAGAGTTAACGTTTCAGGTCGATGACCCTTCATCAGAAAGTTCCCATTGGCCAATTACTGGACTGGTCCTAGTTTACTTAAGGTCATCCAAAACTCGGCTGCCCGTGTCATAACTCGCACCCAGTCCCGTTCAATCATCATCCCCTGTGCTCGCTGCCCCGTGTCCTAACTCGCACCCAGTCCCGCTCACCCATCACCCCCTGTGCTCACTGCCCCGTGTCCTAACTCGCACCCAGTCCCGTTCAACCATCACCCCCTGTGCTCGCTGCCCCGTGTCCTAACTCGCACCCAGTCCCGCTCACCCATCACCCTCTGTGCTCACTGCCCCGTGTCCTAACTCGCACCGAGTCCCGTTCAACCATCACTCCCAGTGCTCGTTGCTCCATGTCCTAACTCGCACCGAGACCCGCTCACCCATGTGCTCGCTGGCCCACATTGGCTCCTGGTTAAGCGACGTCTCAATTTCAAAATTCTCATCCTGGTTTACAAGTCCCTCCATGGCCTCACCCCTCCCTGTCTCTGTAATCTCCTCAGCCTCACAATCCCCCCCCCCAACCCCCTCCCTGAGATGTCTGCACTCCTCAAATTCTGCCCTCTTGAGCATCCCTGATCATAACTGCTCAACCATTGGTGGCTGTGCCTTCAGCTGTCTGAGCCCCAAGCTCTGGAACTCCCTCCTTGATGTTTTACTACGTTAAAGGCGCTTTATAAATACAAGTTGTTGTTGTTGCAGACCCAATCAGTTTACCCAATCTGCTAGAGGGATTGTCTTGGTTATGGGCTTCCATCACCAGATGTGTTATGTTGGAGCCACCTCTGGATCCCAGTTGGGAAATCACTGGGTAGGCAGCGAGTTCTAGATGTCCTTCATCAGCAGCATGTTGAGGGGCACAATACCTCCGCCCCCCCCATCCCCCCGACACACACGATATTTGCTGTGGGCAAATTAAATGGTCTGTAAAGCAGCTTCAATCTGAGGCATGGAAAGACTTATCTGTATGAACAATTGTGACATAACTTACTACAACATAAAGGCAATGATCGGGGGTGGGGGGTCATCTGGGACAGGTCAAACTTTTTAATGGCTCAGCTCCTTACCGGTGATGAAATTGGGTTGAATCTTTGCCGGCTCCAAGAGTTTGCCGGGGGTTGGATGTGTTGACTGCGTTTCAGCTTCATCCTTCTATTCTGATACCAAGTCTTGACCTGAAATAAATGGGAGCAAAGAATTAATGGTTTGGTTAAAGAATTTCACAACAGGTTTGTCACTTGGCTTTTCTTAATGTCTGTGCCAGCTCCTTGAAAGATCAATCGAAATAGTCCCACTCCCCATAACCCTGTAAATTTGCCCTTCGGGTATTTATCCAATTCCTCTTTGAAAGTTATTATTGAATCAGCCTTTAAGGACGTGCATTCTACATAATCTGCTTTACATCTGTGTATTGTAAAGGGGATGGAGTATAAAAACAGGGAAGTCTTGCTACAGCTATATAAGGTATTGGTGAGGCCACACCTGGAATACTGCGTGCAGTTTTGGTTTCCATATTTACGAAAGGATATACTTGCATTGGAGGCAGTTCAGAGAAGGTTCACGAGGTTGATTCCGGGGACGAGGGGGTTGACTTATGAGGAAAGGTTGAGTAGGTTGGGCCTCTACTCATTGGAATTCAGAAGAATGAGAGGTGACCTTATCGAAACGTATAAGATTATGAGGGGGGCTTGACAAGGTGGATGCAGAGAAGATGTTTCCACTGATGGGGAGACTAGAACTAGGGGACATAATCTTAGAATAAGGGGCCGCACATTTAAAACTGAGATGAGGAGAAATTTCTTCTCGCAGAGGGTTGTGAATCTGTGGAATTCACTGCCTCAGAGAGCTGTGGAAGCTGGGACATTGAATACATTTAAGACAGAAATAGATAGTTTCTTAAACGATAAAGGGATAAGGGGTTATGGGGAGCGGGCGGGGAAGTGGAGCTGAGTCCATGATCGGATCAGCCATGATCGTATTAAATGGCGGAGCAGGCTCGAGGGGCCGTATGGCCTACTCCTATACTTATGTTCTAAGAACATAGCATAAGAAATAGGTATAGCAGTCGGCCATTTAAGGCTGCTCTGCCATTCAATATCATGGCAAATCTTCTTACCTCAATTCTACCTTCTCGCACTATCCCCATATCCCTTAATATCCACAAATCTTATTGATCTCTGCCTTGAATATACCCAAGGACTGAACATCTACAGCCCTCTGGGGTAGAGAATTCCAAAGATTCACCACCCTCTCAAGGCAAATTAGGGACGGGCAATAAATGCTGGCCTTGCTCTGCTCAAAGGAGAACGATGCCAGTTTCTCCAATCTCTCCACACAAGTCTCTGGTACCATGTTCTGGTGAACTGGTTGGGACAGTAGGGTCAATGGAGCATGTTCTCATTTAGTATTAGTATTAGGCAGTCCCTTGTATCGAGGATTACCCGCTTCGACACCAAAAAGGGATGAGTTCACAGGTGTTTCAATGAGGGACCTGACATTCGAGGTCCCGAACTCCATGCCGAAGGGTGGAAGATGTCTGTGGGTGGATTTTCTTAACGTGGGGTGGCCGTTGCACACCAGCCACCACACGGGCTTGACAGAGCTCGGGCTTGGTCCAGTGGCAAGTGGAGTCCAAGCTCTGCTGCACGGACCTGGCAGGCATGCATGCACCTACTGTGCATAGATCGGAGTGTGGGCTGGGCCCATGCTGCCTCCTGGGCCCTCGCCTCTCCTGGGCCCCGAACCCTCGCCGCTCCTCCGCTCCGATCAAAAACAGAGCAGTCAGTAACAGGACATCAATTATTCTCCTCTTGGAGACATTAAATATCGACACACTATTATTTGAAATATCAAAATATTAAACTTTCAGCCTAGTTGAAGGGTTATTAGCATCAGCAGAAACAAAGGCCAACTAACAGAATGAACACCATTCAGTAGGGATGTGGCCTCGAGTCTGCCTGTGTTATTATTGGATCAAACTCTGTCTTTGTAATTCTCACAGTGGGCCATGCATTTGCTGTTATTACACTGGACCCCGTCTCTCATTTACCTGCTTACAGTTGAGTCCCAGTGCGTCGGCTAGCGCTGTCCGTTCCTGGGGAGAGATGTACTTTTGTCTGTGAAATGTCTGCATGAGCTTCCTTTTCTGCTCCTCGCTGAATACCGTGCGGACTCGGCTTTTTGGGGGCGGCAGTGCCTTTGGGTCATTTTCTGGGCCGGTGGCCGTGGTGCTGGTGACGGGGCTGGGGAATGTGTGGGTGTACCGGACACCGGGCTGTTTCACACCTGAATCATGGAAAGGAGCAGAGCCGGGAATGAAAGCACAGAAAGAGGATTCGCAGCCCCCGCACCGCCCCATTTTCACTTCACTCGCCCAGCGGCCGGGTTTGGGCGCAGAAATTACTTTGAAATATAAAAAAGTTTGTCGTCAACATGTTTGCCGTTTCACTACAATGACCAAGCCGTGGTTCTGGGTCTGGCCGGGGTTCATCCCCGCTGCGTCTGGTCACATTCTCAGCTTCCAGAGACCGGCTCCGGTATCGCTCCCGGCAACTAACGGGTTAAACATCACTCCCGGAGCGGGCGCTAACTCACCCCCCGGAAAGGGCGCTAACTCACTCCTGTAGAGGGCGCTAACTTACTCCCCAGCGGTCGGTAACTTACTCCCGGGGCGGCGGGCGTTAACTCACTCCCGAGCGGTCGGTAACTCACTCCCGGAGCGGGCGTTAACTCCTGTAGAGGGCGCTAACTCACTCCCGAGCGGTCGGTAACTTACTCCCGGGGCGGGCGTTAACTCACTCTCGAGCGGTCGGTAACTTACTCCCGGGGCGGGCGTTAACTCACTCCCGAGCAGTCGGTAACTTACTCCCGGGGCGGGCGCTAACCCCCTCCGGAGCAGGCGTTAACTCACCCCCGGAGCGGGCGCTAACTCACACATGAACCGTCTCACTCACATTGGGTGGCGGCGCTCTGGTCAGCAGACTGTCGGCGGTTCTGGGAGGGTACAATGGGGCCCGTATCGATCCGATTATAGTCCATGAATTCCCTGCTGTATCCGTCCTCTTGCAGATCCTGAGCGCCGATTCCTGGCAGGTAGTCGGGATAGTGATACTCCATTGGAGACGGGGTGTGGAGTCACTGGACAGTCCCGCAGTCACCGGTTACTGAGGCTCGGGCGCCTCAGTGAGTTATTTTATATCCCGGGCCCAGTCCATTGTAATGCAAACGAGCTGTGATGGGCTCGGGGGCGAAGGTGAGGTGATGTTTAGGTATCTACACCTTGTGAGTCATCACATCAGCTCCCTCGCTGTGGTGGCCAATACAGAATTAGTTACATGCTATTTCGTTTTGGGAACTAAACCCTAGAAATAAGTAATAAATAATTAATTACTGCTGTTTTTCATGGTGACTGGGCAAGCTGAGGTGGTGGTTGGAAAGGTGGTTTATAAATAGGGGTAGAGAGTACAAAAGAAGGCAGTTATGCCAAACCTTTATAAAACACTGATTAGACATCAACATGAGTATTGTGTCCAAATTTGGGCACCCACTTGGCTGGCAAGATCTTGGAGAGCGTGCAGAGGAGATTTAAAAGAATGGTTCCACACGGGACTTCCCCGCCACCATGCTCCACCTCACAACCAACAAGCTCCCCGCTGGAACTGAACTTCAGAACCAGTGGGAACCTGTTCAACCTTCGGCATCTCCAGGTCAGGTCCAAGACCCATCCCAACCTCTGTAGTCGAGCCACCGTACGCGGACGCCGCCTGCGTCTGCGCACATAGAGGCTGAACTCCAGGCCATCATAGTCGGCATATTTACCGAGGCGTATGAAAGCATGAGCCTTAGGCTAAACATCCATAAGACAAAGGTCCTCCACCAACCTGTCCCCGCCGCACAGCACTGCCCGCCAATCATCAAGAGCCAAGACGCGGCCCTGGACAACGTGGACCATTTCCCATATCTCGGGAGCCTCTTATCAACAAGAGCAGACATTGACGACGAGATTCAACACCGCCTCCAGTGCACCAGTGCAGCTTTCGGCCACTTGAGGAAAAGAGTGTTCGAAGGCCAAGCCCTCAAATCTGCCACCAAGCTCATGGTCTACAGGGCTGTAGTAATACCCGCCCTCCTGTATGGCTCAGAGACATGGACCACGTACAATAGACACCTCTAGTCGCTGGAGAAATACCACCAATGATGTCCCCGCAAGATCCTGCAAATTCCCTGTGAGTACAGGCGCACCAATGTTGGCATCCTCGACCAGGCCAACATCCCCAGCTTTGAAGCACTGACCACACTCAATCAGCTCCGCTGGGCAGGCCACACAGTCCGCATGCCTGACACGATACTCCCAAAGAAAGCGCTCTACTCGGAACTCCTTCACGGCAAATGAGCCAAAGGCGGGCAGAGGAAACGTTACAAGGACACCCTCAAAGCCTCCCTGATAAAGTGAAACATCCCCACTGACACCTGGGAGTCCCTGGGCCAAAGACCAGTCCGCCCTAAGTGGAGGAAGTGCATCCGGGAGGGCGCTGAGCACCTCGAGTCCCGTCGCCTAGAGCGTGCAGAAATCAAGCGCAGGCAGCGGAAGGAGCGTGCGGCAAACCAGTCCCACCCACCTTTTGCCTCAACGACCTGTGACAGGGACTGTGGTTCTCGTATTGGACTGTTTAGCCACCTAAGGACTAATTTTTAAAGAGTGGAAGCAAGTCTTCCTCGATTCCGATGGACTGCCTATGATGATGATGAGGATGGAGAGACTGGAGAAGCTGGGGTTGTTCTCCTTGGAGCAGAGAGGGTTAAGGGGAGAGTTGATAGAGGTGTTCAAGATCATGAAGAGTTTTGACAGAGTAAATAAGGAGAAACTTTGTCCAGTGGTAGAAGGATCAGGAACCAGAGGACACGGATTTAAAATAATTTGCAAAAGAACCAGAGGGGGAAAGATAAGATTTTTTTTAAACACAGGGAACGCACGGCCTGAAAGGGTGGCGGAAACAGATTCAATAGCAACTTTCAGAAAAGAATTGGATAAATACTTGAAGGGTAAAAATTTGCAGGATCATGGGGAAAAAGCTGGGGGAAATGCAGCTAATTGGGAAGCTCTTTCACAGAGCCGGCACAGCACTAAGAGAAGCTAAGCGACAAACCTGTTGTGAAATTCTTTAACCAAACCATTAATTCTTTGCTCCCATTTATTTCAGGTCAAGACTTATCAGAATAGAAGGATGAAGCTAAAACACATCGAGTGAGCTGAATGAGAACTGACTTTAAGGTGGGCTGGTTGAACAATGCATTGTTGCAAGAACAACTGCTTACTTGAACCAAAAAAAGGACAGTGGGATCTCGATCAGTCACCTAAACTACTGGAACAGTCAACAGTTTAATGTTCCTGCTCCTTATCACTGTCCAGCTGTAATGTGTGTGTGGATATCAGTGAGACAGGGTTCAGTTCTGGTCACATAGCCCAGTGCCATTCACAGATAAAAGAAAGCAGAACCTGCTGTAAGATGGCATACGGAATACTTGCCTTTATTAGCCGAGGCGTAGAATACAAGAGCAGGGAGGTTATGCTCAAAGTGTATAAAACTCCTGTTAGGCCACAGCTGGAGTACTGCGTGCAGTTCTGGTCACCACATTACAGGAAAGATGTGATTGCACTAACGAGGGTACAGAGGAGACTTACGAGGATGTTATCCGGACTGGAGAATTTTAGCTTTGAGGAAAGATTGGACAGGTTGGGGGTTTTTTTGGAACAGAGGCTGAGGGAGGCCTTATTGAGGTGTATAAAATTATGAGGGGCCCAGATAGGGTGGATAGGACGGACCTACTTCCCTTAGCAGAGGGGTCAACAACCAGGGGCCATAGATTTAAAGTAATGGGGGCGGGGGGTGGAAGGTATAGAGGGGATTTAAGAGGATATTTTTTCCAGCAGAGGGTGGTGGGGGTCTGGAACTCACTGCCTGAAAGGGTGGTAGAGGCAGAAACCCTCACCACATTTAAGAAGTACAAGGCTACAGACCAAGAGCTGAAAAGTGGGATTAGGCTGGATAGCTCTTTGTCGTCCAGCAGACACAATGAGCTGAATAGCCTCCTTCCACGCTGTATATTTCTATGATTCTATGAACCTGTGGTTAGAATGATTCCGCTAAGAGTCAGTGTCTTGTGTCAGTGATGGCACTCACACCAGGGTCAGGTGGTCGTGAGTACAATTTCCACTCCCAAGACCCATAAACCAGGCTGACACTCCAGGACAGTACTGAGGGAGCGCCGCACTGCCGGAGGGGCGGGACTGAGGGAGTCCCTTCAAGAGGACGTAAAAGATACCATGACATGATTCAAAGAAGAGTAGGGGACTTATTTCTTGTGACCCAAGGCCAATATATAATCTGTTGTGTGCGATGTAATCTGTCCACACGCCTCTGTTCAGTCCGCAAGTGTGACCGAACTTCCAAGTTAAAATTCTCTGTGCCACTCTGACCGTGGCTGCCTGCACTGTTCCAATGAAGCTCCATGGAAGCTGGAGGTAGCACCTCATCTCAATTAGGCATTTTACAACCTTCCAGACTCAGAGTCCAACAATTTCAGCTCAGAGCCATGCTCACGTGTTCTCAGACAGCAAGTGCTGGCAATGATTCTTGCCAACACTTCAATGCCATTTATACCTCCTTTAGACCCATCTTTTGCTTCTTTATTTGCCTGGTTACCACCTCCTTTCATCCCGCACCATCATCCCTTTTGTCATTTAATCCCTCCTGCCTCCCACCCTATCACAGACCTTCCTCCTTTTCTTTACCTGCCTCTGTACTTAATTAAAACCGGTTATATCTCACATTTTTCCAGCCCTGATAAAAGGACATCTAATGAAAAGTTAATGGTTTCTCTGTGCCAGATGCTGCCTGACTTGCTGACTGTTTCCAGCATTTTATGTTTTTTTTTGTGATACTAAAATAAATTCTGATCTTTTATTTCATTGCCGTTTATGGGAGCCTGCTGTGTACAAATTGGCTACCGCATTTCCTACATTACAACAGTGACTACACTTCCAAAAAAGTACTTCATTGGCTGTGAAGTGCTTTGGGACATCCTGAAGATGTGAAAGGTGCTATAGAAAGACAAACCGTGAGGAGCTGAAACTTGTGGCTGCTCGATGTCCTGTCACACTAAGCTGGGTGGCAGTGTGAGCTGTGAGGAGGATGCTAAGAGGCTGCAGGGGGACTTGGACAGGTTAGGTGAGCGGGAAAATGCATGGCAGTTGCGGTATAATGTAGATTAAAAAGTGAGGTTATCCACTTTGATGGCAAAAACAGGAAGGCAGAATATTATCTGAATGGTGACAGATTAGGAAAAGGAGAGGTGCAGCGAGACCCGAGTGTCATAGTACATCGGTCATTGAAAGTTGGCATGCAGGTACAGCAGGCAGTGAAGGCGGCAAATGGCATGTTGGCCTTCATAGCGAGAGGAATTGAGTATCGGAACAGTGAGGTCTTACTGCAGTTGTACAGGGCCTTGGTGAGGCCACACCTTGAATATTGTGTACAGTTTTGGTCTCCTAATCGGAGGAAGGACATTCTTGCTATTGAGGGAGTGCAACGAAGGTTCACTAGACTGATTCCCGGGATGGCAGGACTGACATATGAAGAAAGACTGGATCGACTAGGCTTATATTCACTGGAATTTAGAAGAATGAGGGGATCTCATAGAAATATAAAATTGACAGCTTTGGACAGGTTAGGTGCAGGAAGAATGTTCCTGATGTTGGGGAAGTCCAGAACCAGGGGTCATAATCTAAGGATAAGGGGTAAGCTATTTAAGACCGAGATAAGGAGAAATTTCTTCACTCAGAGAATTGTGAACCTGTGGAATTCTCTACCACAGAAAGTTGTTGAGGCCAGTTCGTTAGATATATTCAAGAGAGTTAGATGTGGCCCTTACGGCTAAAGGGATCAAGGGGTATGGAGAGAAAGCAGGAATGGGGTACTGAAGTTGCATGATCAACCATGATCATATTGAATGGTGGTGCAGGCTCAAAGGGCCGAATGGCCTACTCCTGCACCTATTTTCTATGTTTACCCTCAATGACCCTGACCCCAGGACTCTGACCATAACCCCAGGACTGTACGTGCTGCACGAGTTACACAAACAGCCACCTTGACAGAGAATCCTGCAGCTTTATTGAAGTCTTAACAAACTGATGACAATTTATCAGGCAAGGTACAAAATCACTGATTATTTAAATCAGATACACAACAGTAGAAAATTACAGCTGCCCCCCCCCCACACATCCCCCGCACTCACCCCTCCCACCCGGACCAGAGAAATGCACCTGGAGATCCCACCGAGCAAGCGCTTTTCCCCAGTCCCTCCTCCCAACACACGGAAAGAACTCGGAACATCACCACTGGTGGGAACTGTTGCTGCTAGCAGATCGTAGAATACCACATCCAGCCAGATCCACCAGCACTGCCTGTCAGAGAGGGGTCAGGGTTCGCGCTGCCCGTCGGCGAGGGGTCGGGGGTGATTGCACTGCCTAGCAGAAAGGAGTCAGGGGGTCACGCTGCCCATCAGCGAGGGGTCAGGGGAACTCATGAAATGCGATGGACTCAATTCAACATTACAGTTTCTAATGAGATTTTTTTTTTCCAGAGAAGTCCTTTAAAAAATTCCTTCCAGAATTAGGAGTGTAAAGATAAAACTAGGTTAAAAAAAGTATTGAGCCCTTTCAAAAGAGCTGGTCAACTTTGGTGCGAGTGTCAAACAAAACAAAAAGAATGTTGCAAAACCAGATGGTGCCCAGAGAGGGGGCACAGGGCACCTGGGGGGGAGGAGAGGGAGCGCAGGGCACCCCGGGGGAAGGGAGATACCAGGGGCGCAGGGCACCCCAGGGGAGGAAAGGGGTCGCAGGGCTCCCGGGGGAGGTGATAGAGGGGGCGCAGAGCAGATGGGGGAGGAGAGGGGGTCGCAGGGCACCCCAGGGGAGGATAGAGGGTGGTAGAAGTGGTGACAGGATACCGGGGGGGGGGGGGGGGGGGGGGGGGAGGGAAGAGGGGGGAAGGGGAGCAGAGGGGGAAGGGGAGCAGAGGGACAGCTACCCACAGGACTGTAGTCTGAGCAAAGCAGTCAGGGGCTGCAATGCGACTGCTATGGATTTGTGGGGACAGAGGGCTGTTTTAATGAATTGCATCATCGCCCCTTTGCAGCCCAATGATTCTTTGAACGGAGAACATGACAATAGTAAGGTTGATTTTCGCACCCCTGGCACCAGTGGGTGCTCTAGGAAATGATCACTTTTTCATACAGAATTTCATCCTCTGCAGGTTTGTGCATCTCGTATGCAAAAGACAGGCCCCCCTGGAGGTGGCCAGGCCTGGAGGGCCCCTGATGGAGGTGCTCAAGGCGAGAGGGCCCCTGATGGAGGTGCTCAAGGCGAGAGGGCCCCTGATGGAGGTGCTCAAGGCGAGAGGGCCCCTGATGGAGGTGCTCAAGGCGAGAGGGCCCCTGATGGAGGTGCCCAGGGCAGCACAAGGCTCGCTGGAGTGAGGAGAATTCAATGTGTTGCACTGGGACGGTGTGACTGTAGGAAGTCACTGGGCTTTTCCTTGGCTCCAGCTCTGGTCGTGAGGAGAGCTCAATAGCTTCCTTCTTGATGGAGAAGTTGACAGACTGCTTTGTGTATTGCAATTCGCTTTTAATGAGCGTGGACTGGAAGTTGCCCAAACTGGGATACATTGACCCAGGGCTGGGCCATTGCTTACTGGGAGTTGACACCAACTGTCGGGGCAAGCATGGCAGTGAATAGTTGTCAAATGGCTGCTGCAGGTAGTCCGATGGTTTCCCGTACACCACAGCGTTATTCTGCAAAAGAGAAAGAAAACTCTAAATACAGCAACATCGTTCCTTATAAAATCAACAGGCTTTTAAAACTCAACATTGGCATACTGGAGGCAGAGGAAATGATGCGCAGATAGTCATTTTAAATGCTTCTAAGGGCTGGGACAGAAAAACTGGTTGGCAACTTCTCAAAAGCTGCTCACATTTTACTTCTGGCGATATCACAGTTGGAGTCGGAGCAACTTTGAGGAAATTCCTGACTGATACTTAGAAGAGGACATAGATGCCCCCAGAGGCCTGTGGAGGCTCAGTCGTTGAGTATATTCAAGACAGAGGTCGATAGATTTTTGGATATTAAGGGAATCAAGGGATATGGGGATGGAGCAGGAAAGTGGAGTTGAGCTCGAAGATCAGCCATGATCTCATTGAATGGCGGAGCAGGCTCGAGGGGCCGAATGGCCGACTCCTGCTCCTATGTCCTAGATACAAGAGATTTAGGACAAAACAGGAAAAGCTTTTAATACACAGTTGCGATGCTGAGGGATGCACGCACGACCAGAGTTAGAGATTGAAACAGAGACCACGTCAACGTTTAATATTCAGGCGAAAGCTCATTGACCTGAAACATAAACTCTGTTTCTCTCTCCACAGATGCTGCCTGACTTGCTGAGTGTTTCCAGCACTTTCTGTTTATATTTTAAACATTTAACAGGACCAATAGGGCGGGGGAGAAAGAGAAAATAAAAGGAATCCGGGAACAGGGCGGGACTTGGGATTGAGTCATGTGGTGGTTGGGGAGGGGGAGGGGATGAGTGAATGGGACAGCTTAGACCAAAGACCTTGTAATCTCTGCAATTCCTTCAAACTTGCTGCCGTCCTTCACCAGACCCTGCCCCACAGCACCTGTGGGCTCTCGATGAAGGGAACACTGTCTGCATTAACCTCCCGCGTTTACAGTCTGATTTGCAATTTAACAGTTTGTCCAAAATCATAAATGCAAAAGGAATATTGGTTGAAAGAGCAAGGACACTCTCCCAAAATCATCGTTCCACGCCCCCTCCCCCAAACCCAGTCAGTGCAGCAGGCTATTCCACTGTGGATGTCTGCACATGGACTCACCAGTGATAGGTCAGTCTGTAAGAAGCCGATGTGAGGGCCGTTAAAAGGCTCCTTCAGAATGCGTTTCACTTTCATGCGACGATTCTGAAACCAGGTCTTCACCTAAAAAGAAAATTCCATTTCGTTATAACAGCGACTCTCGTGTGTCAAGAGCCCCACAGAGTAACTCACCCAAGTGGCTGCTAAAACTGGACCTCTGACCCTGGGCAGGTTAGTCCCAAACTTCAGCAGAAACTCAAAAAAAAACTTGGGACGGCAAACAATGCCGTGGGATCTTTCGCGTCCATGTGAGGGGCTGGACAGGGTCTCCGTTTAATGCCTCATCCAAAAGTAGGCCCGTCCGACAGTGCAGCATTGGGAGTGCCGGCCTGAAGCCTGTGCTCGATTCTCTGTAGTGGGCCTCGATCACAACCCTTTGAAAGCTTAAGCAGAGTGGAGGAATTTGGAGAGAGCAGGAATCCAGTGCGGGAGGAGGAAGGTGGTTGAGACGGCGGACTGAAAGAAGGAGGAGTGGAGCCAAGTTAACAGGCCCGCAAGTGGGAGAGCGAGATAAAGAGATAAAGGTAGGCCCAAGAGCGCGGGGACACGAGCCTCAGGGACCGAGGCACACTAAAGCCTCAAGTGTCGTCAACACCAGGGAAGGAGCTAAGGGAAGCGTGCAGCAACCCAGACTCCCCACCCACCCGTCCCTTCGACCATCGTCTGCCCCACCTGTGACAGAGACTGTAGGTCCCGCATTGGATTCCTCAGCCACCCAAGAACTCATTTTTAGTGTGGAAGCAAGTCAGGTGGCCTTATATTTTAGGTTGCTTGACTCCAGCAGTTTCACGAAAGTAGGTTCACAGTGTCGGACTCTGGCCTCGGGTGCTAAGCTGCTCGTCTGCAGAACAAAGGCCCTAGCGGCCCCAGCATGTCTGGGTGGAGTGAGGTGTGAAAGGTTTGGACACTGAGTCACTGCTACCCTATTCACAGAGCACTGCAGTTAGCGGCCCATTTACACACCTTTAACCTGCAGCATATTACAAAAGAGCCTTCACAGAAAGCAGCCTAACTACAAGCTCAAGAACAACAAGGCAACGGGAGTAGATGGAATCCCCGCTGAGGCGAGAAAGTATGGTGGACAATTGGCACGAAACACCAAACCATCCCCAAGATGGACATGAGTCAGAATTACACACCAAATCATTGAAACCCAACATTCCATAAGTTTCTCCCTCTACATCCTACTCCCAAAGACTTTCCCAGCTTATTAATTTTACTACTCTGGGCAGGCTACATTGTCCACATCATCATAATTATCATAGGCAGTCCCTCAGAATCGAGGAAGACTTGTTTCCTCTCCTAAAGTGAGTCCTTTGGTGGCTGAACAGTCCAATACGAGAATCACAGACCCTGTCACAGGTGACACAGACATTTGTCGGGGGAAGGTGGGACAGATTTGTCGCGCGCTCCTTCCACTGCCTGTGCCTGACCTCTTCACACTCGTAGAGTTGAGATTCGAAGAGCTCAATGCCCTCCCGGATGCACTTTCTCCACCGAGGGCGGTCTTCGGCCAGGGTCTCCCAGGCGTCAGTGGTGATGTCGCACATGTCCACATGCCAGACACGAGACTCCCAAGGCAAGTGCTCTATTTGGAACTCCTTCACGGCAAATGAGCCAAAAGGTGGGCAGAGAAAACGTTACAAGGACACCCTCAAAGCGTCCCTGATAAAGTGCAACATCCCCACCGACACCTGGTAGTCCCTGGGCCAAAGACCGCCCCAAGTGAAGGAAGTGCATCCGGGAGGGCACTGAGCACCTCGAGTCTCGTCACCGAGAGCATGCAGAAACCAAGCGCAGGCAGCGGAAGGAGCGTGCGGTAAACCAGTCCCACCCACCCTTTCCTTCAACTACTGTCTGTCCCACCTGTGACAAGGGACTGTGGCTCTCGTATTGGACTGTTCAGCCACCTATGGACTCATTTTAAGAGTGGAAGCAAGTCTTCCTCGATTCCGAGGGACTGCCTCTGATGATGATGATTTTACAAAAGTATGAACTGCTGGAGGGACTCAGCAGCAGCTGCTCACTGGGATCTGACCCTCAGGATACTATTCACAGAGCCACTGCCCACAAAAACATACTGGGAACGCAGCAAATCAGCAATAAGTACTGAGAGTGCCAGAAACGCTCAGCAGGTCAGGCAGCATCTGACGGAGGACATTGCCCTGAAACGTTAATTGTTTCTCTACAGATACTTCCTGGCCTGCTGAGCGTTTCCAGCATTCTCTGGTTTCACCATTGCTGCCCAAAGACCTGGCCTGGGATCCAGGGTGGACACAACAACAACTTGTATTTATATAGCACCTTTAAAGTAGTGAAACGTCCAAAGGCACTTCACAGGAGTGTTGTGCGATAACAATTTGACACTGAGCCGCATAAGTAGAAATTAACGCAGGTGACCAGAAGCTGGGTCAAAGAGGTCAGTTGTAAGAAGCATCTTAAAGGAGGAAAGAGGTTGCGGGGTTTAGGGAGGGAGTTCCAGAGCTTGGGGCCCAGGCAACAGAAGGCACGGCCACCAATGCTGGAGTGATTTTAAATCAGGGATGCTGAGGAGGGCAGAATTAGAGCAGACGACAACTTGAGAGGGTTGTGGGGCTGGAGGAGATTACAGAGATTGGAGGTGGGGGGGGGGGGGGGAAGGTGAAGAGGCAGTGGAGAAATTTGAAAACAAGGATGAGAATTTTGAAATCGAGGCGTTGCTTAACCAGAAGCCAATGTAGGTCAGCGAGCACAGGGGGTGATGGGTGAGCGGGACTCGGTGCGAGTTAGGACACGGGGGCAGCGAGCACAGGGGGTGATGGGTGAGCGGGACTCGGTGCGAGTTAGGACACGGGGCAGTGAGCACAGGGGGTGATGGGTGAGCGGGACTCGGTGCGAGTTAGGACACGGGGTCAGCGAGCACAGGGGGTGATGGGTGAGCGGGACTCGGTGCGAGTTAGGACATGGGGCAGCCGAATTTTGGATCACCTCTAGTTTATGTAGGGTAGAATGTGGAAGACCAGCCAGGAGTGGGTTGGAATAGTCAGGTCTAGAGGTAACAAAGGCATGGATGAGGGCTTCAGCAGCAGATGAGCTGAGGCAGGGGCGGAGACGGGCGATGTTACGGAGCTGGAACTAGGCGGTCTTAGTTATGCTTCGGATATGTGGTCAAACGCTCATTTCTGGGTCAAATATGACACCAAGATTGTGAACAGTGTGGTTCAGCCTCAGACAGGAGTTGGGAGACGGATGGAGTCCGTGGCTCGGGTACGGAGTTTGTGGCGGGGGACTGAAAATAATGGCTTCGGTCTTCCCAATATTCAATTGGAGAAAATTTCTGCTCATCCAGAACTGGAGGGGTCGAGAGAAATGGTAGTGAATGTAGAGCTGGGTGTCATCAGTGTACATGGGAAAACTGGCAGTGTTTTCGTATGATGTCGCCAGGGGGAAACATGTAGATGAGAGATAGGAGGGGACCAAGGATAGATCCTTGGGGGACACCAGAGGTAATGATGCGGGGGCGGGAAGAGAAGCCGTTGCAGGTGATTCTCTGGCTATGGTTAGATAGACAAGTATGGAACCAGGCGAGTGCAGTCCCACCCAGCTGGACGATGGTGGAGAGGCGTTGGAGGAGGATGGAGTGGTCAATGGGGTCAAAGGCTGCAGACAGGTCCAGGAGAATGAAGAGGGATAGTTTGCCTTTGTCACAAAGAATGTAATTTGTGTCTTTGATGAGAGCCGTTTCGGTATTGTGGCAGGGGCGGAAACCGGATTCAAACATGGAGTTGCTGGAAGGATGGATCCACATCAACGACTCCCACCTCCCGGGCTGGGAGCCAGGAGAGGGGAGTTCGGCTGCTCTCCCATCACTGCCTGGTTCAAACCTCATCCTTCCATTGGGCTGCACAACAGGCAAAAACTAACACCAGTAACTTCAAAATACCAGGAAACTTCCAGTGCAGAGGACTGTACACCTTGTGCAGTGTATATACAGCATTATCTGTGCAGGGTACTGTACACGCCATGTAGCGCATATACCGCCGTACGCATGCGGTGCACATTTTGTGCATATACTGTGGAGTACAGGATCTCACTGCTGACGAGAGGTCATTGACCTGAAACATTAACTGTTTCTCTCTCCGCCGATGTTGCCTGACCTGCTGAGTATTTTCAGCCTTTTCGATACTGAACTACCCATCCTGTGTATACCCCATGCATGGACTGGATCGTAGAATGTTACAGCACAGGAGGCCATTTGGCCCATCCTGGCTGTGCTGACTGTGAAA
Source organism: Pristiophorus japonicus (assembly GCF_044704955.1). Lineage (NCBI taxonomy): Eukaryota > Metazoa > Chordata > Chondrichthyes > Pristiophoridae > Pristiophorus > Pristiophorus japonicus. The sequence goes on from NC_091996.1 coordinate 91,471,817, forward strand.
GAGCAGTCCAATTAATCTCAGTCCCCCTGCTCTTTCCCCCATAGTCCTGTAAAATTTCCACTTATTTAATTTGTTTCCACCATCCTTTCAGGCAGTGTATTCCAGATCATAAATCGCCTCTGGTTCTTTTGCCAATTTTCTTAAATGTGACCTCTGGTTACCAACCCTCCCGCCACTGGAAACAGTTCCTCCTTATTTACTCTTCATGATTTTGAACACCTACGAAATCTCCCCCATAACCGTCTCTGTTCAAGGAGAAAACCCCAGTCTCTGCATGCAACTGAAGTCTTTCATCCCTGGAACCATTCTAGCAAATCTCTGCAACCTCTCCAAGGCCTCAATATCCTTCCTAAAGTGTGGTGCTCAGAATTGGCTCAATACTCTAGCTGGAGCCTAATCAATATATTATAAAGTATAACTTGCTTGCTTTTGTATTTTCAGGCCTCTTGATAAAGCTAAGGATTTTGTATGTTTCTCAACCTGTCCCGCCAACTTCAAATAAATGATGTACATACACCACAGGGTCTCTGTTCCTGTTCCTGTACCTCCCTTAACATTGTACCAGTTAGTTCATATTGCCGCTCCGCATTCTTATCAAAAATATATCACTTCACACTTTCCAGTATTAGATTTAATCTGCCACATGTCCATCCATTTCACCAATCGGTCTTGCCCCCTCCCGAAGTCTCTCATACACTGTTTTCTACATTTACAAGTTTCATGCCATCTGCAAACTTTGAAATTATGCCCTGTCCAGGCCATTAATATACATCAAAAAGAGCAGAGGTCCCAACACTGACCCCTGGGAAACACCACAGTATACTTCAGAGAATTGTGAACCTGTGGAATTTTCTACCACAAGTTGTTGAGGCCAGTTCGTTAGATATTGTGACTCTTATGGCTAAAGGGATCAAAGGGGTATGGAGAGAAAGCAGGAATGGGGTACTGAAGTTGCATGATCAGCCATAATCATATTGAATGGTGGTGCAGGCTCGAAGGGCCGAATGGCCTACTCCTGCACCTATTTTCTACATTTCTAGGTTTGCCTACAGTCTGAAAAACAAGTTATTCATCACTGCTGTTTTCTGTCCTTTGGCCAATGTTGTATCCACATAGCCACTGCCCCTTTAATCCATAGGCTCAAATTATCAAATGCCTCTTGAAAGCCTATATACAAAACATCTACCGCATTGTTCTCATCAACCCTCTTCGTTACTTCAAAAGAACTCAATCAAGTTAGTTAAACACAATTTGCCTTCAACAAATTTGTGCTGGATTTATTTTGATCCCAGATTAATTGTCTCTGAATTTCTCCACTACCGACGTTAGGCTGACTGGCCTGTAGTTGATAGGTTAACACTCTTAATATAATCCTCTGGCACCAACCCCCATATCCAAGGAGGATTGGAAGCTTGTGGCCAGAGCCTCTGCAATTTCCACTCTTGCTTCCGTCAATAACCGAGAATGCATCCCATCCGGACTGGTGACTGATACATTGAGGATCATCAATCTTTCAGTACCTCCGCTTTAGTTTTATCCTATCCAAAATCACTACTTCCCCTTCCTTTAGTACCTCATGCATGCTCTCTGCTTGCACAAGTTGCTTTCCTTTTTGTTCCTGAATCAGCTCCATCCTTCTATTTGTTTACAAAGACTTGGGCCCCCTCCCTCAGTACTGCCCCTCCGACAGTGCGGCGCTCCCTCAGCACTGCCCCTCCGACAGCGCGGCGCTCCCTCAGCACTGCCCCTCCGACAGCGCGGCGCTCCCTCAGCACTGCCCCTCCGACAGCGCGGCGCTCCCTCAGCACTGCCCCTCCGACAGCGCGGCGCTCCCTCAGCACTGCCCCTCCGACAGCGCGGCGCTCCCTCAGCACTGCCCCTCCGACAGCGCGGCGCTCCCTCAGCACTGCCCCTCCGACAGCGCGGCGCTCCCTCAGCACTGCCCCTCCGACAGCGCGGCGCTCCCTCAGCACTGCCCCTCCGACAGCGCGGCGCTCCCTCAGCACTGCCCCTCCGACAGCGCGGCGCTCCCTCAGCACTGCCCCTCCGACAGCGCGGCGCTCCCTCAGCACTGCCCCTCCGACAGCGCGGCGCTCCCTCAGCACTGCCCCTCCGACAGCGCGGCGCTCCCTCAGCACTGCCCCTCCGACAGCGCGGCGCTCCCTCAGCACTGCCCCTCCGACAGCGCGGCGCTCCCTCAGCACTGCCCCTCCGACAGCGCGGCGCTCCCTCAGCACCGCCCTGGAGTGCCACTCTCCATTATGTGCTTAAAGTCTCTGGAACGGGACTTGAATGCACAACCTCTCAACCCGGGAGTGAGTGATACCTACTGAGCCACTTGGGGAGGTTTAGGCGGTTCCAGAGATTTGGAGCAGCAAGGTCATGAAGGAAATTGAAGAGGATGAGAAGTTGGGGGGCCTGGGGGCCAGCAAGGACAGAATAATGGGTGTACGAGAGTTAGGAGACAGATAGCAGAGTTTTGAACGAGTTGAAGCTTACAGGTGGTGGGGGATGGGATGCTGGCCAGGGGAGCATTGGAATAGTCGAGCCCAGAGGCGACAAAGCACAGATGAGGGTTTCAGCAAATGAGCCGAGGCGGGTGATGTTAGAGACGGAAGTGAGCAAGTGGGCTTTATAAATCGCCCTGGAACCCGGCATCCCCCCCCCCCCCCCGACTATTAGGCAACCACCATCCCTTTGCCCCACCTTTGAAGACCAGGCCTTCAGCCACCTTGGCCCCACACCTTCACCTCTCCTTTATACCCTCCTAATATATCTTGCTTTGGCTCAGCATCCATTTGTTGCTCACACCGCAGCATCTTGTGGGGTCCTCGTCTGTCGAAGCTGGTGTATATTTTTAGGGCCTCACTTGCGGGGAGTCATTTATACTGCAGGATTCAGCAAATAAAAAAACATGGCCAACTGTATACGCAACGTTTGGCTTGATGAATGGGACAGCTTCGCGACGACGCATGTCCATTCAGGTAAAGCAATAAGGGAATGGGAGGCCGAGTCAAAAACGGAGATCCCACACAACAGTCGTTAATCTTTGCCAGCAGCACCCCTAAATCCACCCTGCCCGCACTGGTGCTCCATTATTTACAAAGGACACAGGCATGGTGTGTAAAGAATCAGCCCATTCACAGGTGGGTTCCTCTCCACAGCCGCACATTACCTGCTGGCTGCTCAGTCCCAGCGCGTTGCCCAGGTCCTGCCGTTCTGATGCGGAGACATATCTCTGGAGCTGGAAGCGTTGTTGGAGAACTTGCAGCTGCTCGGCACTGAAGATTGTCCGCCCTTTGCACTTCTTCGCTGCGGATTGCTCGCTCGAGCCGCTCCCCGCGACAGAATCCAACCAAGAGTCTTCACTGGCATCGAGGCTTTCCAAATCGTCCTGGGAGTCTGCCTCAGACAGCATAATGCTGGGAGCTACAGGGAATGGGACACTAATTTAAGACCAAATCACAAATGGCAGCACAAACACACCTTCAAAATTAAATGGAAGTTTCCCTCACCACACCTCTTCGCCTTCTGCACTGCCTGATTTTTCATACTGTTTGACATCAGGTTCTGGATGAACAAAAATGTCCTCCAATCAAATATTTGAGGACTGAAGTCATGGTCTTTGGTCCCGGTCACAAACTCCGATCCCTAGCCACCGGCTCCAGCCCTCTCTCTGACCCAGAGATGCGCATCCAACCTCATATCCTATCCCTCACCAAGACCCCCCCATTTCCACCTCCGTAACATCGCCCATCTCCACCCATCTGCTATTGAAACCCTCATCCGTGCCTTTGTTACCGCCAGACTGACTATTCCAACGCTCTCCTGGCCGGCCTCACATCTTCCATCCTCCGTAAATTTCCAATCATCTAAACATGTGCTGCCCATGTCCTAACTCACACCAAGTCCCGTCCAACCTGTGCTCGCTGACCTACAATGGCTCAGAGACATGGACCAAGTACTTTCGACACCTCAAGTCGCTGGAGAAATGCCACCAACAATGTCTCCGCAAGATCCTACAAATCCCCTGGGAGGACAGACGCACCAACATTAGCGTCCTCGACCAGGCCAACATCCCCAGCATTGAAGCACTGACCGCACTTGATAAACTCCGCTGGGCAGGCCACATCGTTCACATGCCAGACACGAGACTCCCAAAGCAAGCGCTCTACTCGGAACTCCTTCACAGCAAGCGAGCCAAATGCATGCAGAGGAAACGTTATAAGGACACCCTCAAAGCCTCCCTGATAAAGTGCAACATCTCCACTGACACCTGGGAGTTCCTGGCCAAAGACCACCCTGGGGGGGGGGGGGGGGGGGGGGGGTTGCTGAGCACCTCGAGTCTCATCGCCGAGAGCATGCAGAAAGCAAGCGCAGGCAGCGGAAGGAGCATGCGGAAAATCAGTCCCACCCACCCTTTCCCTCAACGACTGTCTGTTCCACCTGTGACAGGGAATGTGGTTCTCGTATTGGATTGTTCAGCCACCTAAGGACTCATTTTAAGAGTGGAAGCAAGTCTTCCTCGATTCCGAGGGACTGCCCATGATGATATTGGCGTCACAATTGGTCTAGGCTCCAGATCAGAATCCAGTCACTACTGGAATATAATGTATAAAAAGTAAAAAAAGCAGTGGCCACCACAGTTGACTAACCACACTCGGTCTCGGCTCATGCAGCAAGGAAGCAAGCCTTGTGGAGCCTGTGCCCTGGGACTGCACCCCAGTGAGTCACAGCCCCCAGGAGAGGAGCGAGGAAACAGGAGGAAGGTAGTGCCTGATTATAAAATTCTTGGTCCTGGTTCCCAGATCAGGTGCCAATGTTTGTAACCCCAAGGGGTGGAGCAGTGGTGGGGGAGGGCGATGTGCACCTTACCTACAGTCGCAGAGGAATTGGTTGCCACTTCTTTCACCACAAAGCCCATGTCACCGGTCTCAGCAAAGTCCCTCTGTTCTGAAGAATATTCATAGCCACAATCTCCAACAGATTCCGGAGAGGTGGCAGCTGCATACAAACACCGACGCACATTAATTCTGTTCAGTCAAAGATACTTACAACAATAACTTATATTTATATAGCACCTTTAACGCAGTGAACGTCCCATGGTGCTTCACAGGAGTATCATGATATAAAACATTTTGACACAGAGCCGTACAAGTAGAAATTAGGGCAGGTGGCCAAAAGCTTGGTCAAAGAGGTAGGTTTTCAGGAGCGTCTTGAAGGAGGAGAGAGAGGTAAAGGCGGAGAGGTTTAGACAGGGAGTTCCAGAGCTTGGGGCCCAGGCACGGCCACCAATGGTGGAGCGATTATAATCAGGGATGTTCAAGAGGGCAGAATTAGAGGAGCGCAGACATCTCTTGGGGGGTGGGGGGGGGGGGGGGGGGTTGTGGGGCTGGAGGAGATTACAGACATAGGGAGGGGCGAGACCATGGAGCCATGGAGGGATTTGAAAATAAAGGATGAGAATTTTGAAATTGAGGTGTTGCTTAACCGGGAGCCAATGTCAGTCAGCGAGCACAGGGGGTGATGGGTGAGTGGGACATGGTGCAAGTTAGGACACGGGGCAGCAGAGTTTTGGATCACCTCCAATTTACATGGGGGTAGAATGTGGGAGGCCGGCCAGGAGTACGTTGGAATAGTCAAGTCTAGAGGTAACAAAGGCATGGATGAGGGCTTCAGCAGCGGATGAGCTGAGGCAAGGGCGGAGACGGGCAATGTTACGGAGGGGGAAATAGGCGGGTTTAGTTATGCTGTGCATATGTGGCCGGAAGCTCATTTCAGGATCAAATATGACACCAAGGTTGCGAACAGTCTGGTTCAGCCTCAGGCAGGAGTTGGGGAGAGGGATGGAGTCAATGGTGAGGACCGAAAACAATGGCTTCGGTCTTCCCAATATTCAATTTGATGCACTTGCACCCAGAACTAGAACACCATACAGCTCACTAATCCACTGGAACTAGTTCAAAAACCGCAGTTAGGCAGTGGTCACACGGAGATTGGCTACATTACAACACTTCCAAAGTACTTCCTTGGCTATAAAGCACCTTGGGACATCCTGAGGTTGTGAAAGGCGCTCGAATTTCAAGTCTTTTTCCCTTCTCTTTATTCCATTGTGGGTTACATAGCAGCAAGCTGAGTCAATGAGCCCCTTGTACATAAACTAATCAGACAGCGTTTAGCTCAGACTCAATGCAAATGAACTGTCCTTCACATAGTCCAATGTAATTCACGATCTGTTTATTCCAAACAAGTTGAAATCATTGTGTGTGAGAAAGTTTTATTAGGATGTTAACAAGCAGGACTCAAGCCATATCTGGCACAGGAAAAATGGGCCATCCTTCTCCTTCTGTGTGGTACCATTCCATATAACCCTCCCCAAATGGTGTAAGATTGCGTTCTGCTCCCTGAAGCACCTCCAGCCTTGCCTCAATACTTACCCTCGCCCATCGAGCAGCACGAGGCAGTGCTACTGTTCTCAGTCAGATCTACCTCAGCTTCTGCTGGCTCAGAGAAGGAAAGTTTCTGATAGTGTTCTGGCCAGTATTCCACAGCAGGGCTGCAGTGAGGGTTCAAAGTAGCGTTATCTGTCCACAGGAGGAGAACGAGATTAGATTAGTACAACATCTGAGGGAAACAGGAACAGCCAGGTGGAGCGAGGGCAATGCAAGACACTAACTGGACTCTACACAGGTCTAGGAACGCATCAAATGCTTCTCCGAGTGGGAAAATATACCCCAATACCTGAGGGAGACACCAGTGATCATAGAACGATAAACAGTTTAGGAAGAGGCCATTTGGCCCACTGTGTCTGTGCCGGCTGAGAGATAGAGCAATCCAATTAGTCCCACTCCCCTGCTCTTTCCTCATAATTTTCCTCTTCACGTATCTATCCAATTCTCTTTTGAAAGTTACTATTGAATCTGCTTCCACAGACCTTTCATGCAGCACGTTCCAGATCGTAACAACTTGTTGCATTAAAAAACCTCATCTCTCCTCTGGTTCTTTTGCCAATGACCTTAAATCGGTGTCCTTTGGCTATCGGTCCTGCTACCAGCGGAAACCGTTTCTCCTTACTTACTCATCATAATTTTGAACGACTATCAAATCTCCCCTCAACCTTCTCTGCTCCAAGGAGAACCCCAGCTTACATAGAAACATAGAAAATAGGTGCAGGAGTAGGCCATTCGAGCTTGCACCACCATTCAATATGATCATGGCTGATACAACTTCATTACTCCATTCCTGCTTTCTCTCCATACCCCTTTAGCCGTAAGGGCCACATCTAACTCCCTTTTGAATATATCTAACGAACTGGCCTCAACAACTTTCTTTGGTAGAGAATTCCACATGCTCACAATTCTCCGAGTGAAGAAGTTTCTCCTCATCTCGGTCCAAAATGACTTACCCCTTATCCTTAGACTGTGACCCCTGGTTCTGGACTTCCCCAACATCGGGAGCATTCTTCCTGCATCTAACCTGTCTGATCCCGTCAGAATTTTATATGTTTCTCTGAGATCCCCTCATTCTTCTAAATTCCAGTGAATATAAGCCTAGTCGATCCAGTCTTTCTTCATAGGTCAGTCCTGCCATCCCGGGAACCAGTCTGGTGAACCTTCGCTGCACTCCCTCAATAGCAAGAATGTCCTTCCTCAGATTAGGAGACCAAAACTAACACAATATTCAAGGTGTGGCCTCACCAAGGCCCTGTACAACTGCAGTAAGACCTCCCTGCTCCTATACTCCAGTCTCTCCATGCAACTGAAGTCCCTCATCTCTGGTGTCACTCTCGTAAATCTTTTCTGCATCTTTTCAAAGGCCTTGACAGCCTTCCTAAAATGTGGTGCCCAGAATTGGACACACTACTCTAGCCAAGGTCTAATCAGTCATTTTTAATAGGTTTAGCACAACTTCCTTGCTTTTATACTTTATGCCTCTTAATAAACCCAAGGATCCCATCTGCCTTTTTAAAAAAAAAAAGACAGCTTTATCAACTTGTCCTCTCACCTTCAAAGATTTGTGTACATACATTCCCAGGTCTCTCTGTTCACGCTCCCTCCAAGTCCCATCACCTGTCTAACCGGGGCCCGTAATCCAGCCTGACACTCCCAGATGTAGTCCCAAGTGAGCGTGGCACTGATGGAGGGGCAGTCTTTCAGATGAGACAATGTGTGAGGAGGACATAAAGAGGCTGCAAAAGGACATAGACAGGCTAAGTGAGTGGGCATGAATTTGGCAGATGGAGTATAAGGTTGGAAAGTGTGAGGTCATGCACTTTGGCAGAAAAAAAACCAGAGCAAGTTAATATTTAAATGGAGAAAGATTGCAAAAGTGTTGCAGTACAGCGGGACCTGGGGGTACTTGTGCATGAAACACAAAAGATAGTATGCAGGCACAGCAAGTGATCAGGAAGGCCAATGGTATCTTGGATGGAGTATAAAAGCAGGGAAGTCTTATTACAGCTATATAAAAAAAGGTATTGGTGAGGCCACACCTGGAATACTGCGTGCAGTTTTGGTTTCCATATTTACGAAAGGATATACTTACTGTAGAGGCAGTTCAGAGAAGGTTGACTTATGAGGAAAGGTTAAGTAGGTTGGGCCTCTACTCATTAGAATTCAGATGAAAGAGAGGTGATCTTATGGAAACGTACAAGATTATGAGGGGGCTTAACAGGATGAATGCAGAGAGGATGTTTCCACTGGTGGGGGAGACTAGAATTAGAGGGCATGATCTTAGAATAAGGGGCATCCCATTTAGAACTGAGATGGAGAAATCTCTTCTCAGAGGATTGTGAATCTGTGGAATTCACTGCCTCAGAGTGCTGTGGAAGCTGGGAGAGTGAATAAATTTAAGACAGAAACAGACAGGTTCTTAAACAATAACGGAATAAGGGGTTATGGGGAGCGGGCAGGGAAGTGGAGCCGAGTCCATGATCAGATCAGCCATGATCTTATTGAATGGCGGAGCAGGCTCGAGGGGCCGTATGGCCTACTCCTATTTCTTATGTTCTTATGTAAACCAAGGCCCAGTCTGCCCTCTCAGGTGGACGTAAAAGATCCTACACCACTAGCACTGTACTGAAGAGCAGGGGAGTTCTCCCCGGTGTCTTGGCGCCAATATTTATCCCTCAGCTAACAACACTAAAAATAGATCATCTGGTCATTATCACATTTCTATTTGAGGAAACTTGCCATTCACAAATTTGACTGCTGTTTCCTACATTACAGCAATGTAGAGTGTTTGGGTTTTCAATAAACTGCCACACAAGAGGTTATTAAGCAAAATTAGGGCTCACTGGATTGGGAGTAATATATGAACATGGATTAAGGATAGGTTAACGGACAGAAAACAGAGTTCGAATTAACAGGTCATTTCAGGTCGGCAGGCTGCTACTGGTTGGATACCGCAAGGATCACTGCTTGGGCCTCAGCTATTTACATAAGAACAGAAGAAATAGGAACAAGGAGTAGGCCATACGTCCCCTCGAACCTGCTCCGCCATTCAATAAGATCATGACTGATCTGATCATGGACTCAGCTCCACTTCCCCGCCCACTCCCCATAACCCCTTAAATCGCTCAAGAAACTGAATACATTTAAGACAGAAATAGACAATGTCCCAGCTTCCACAGCTCTCTGAGGCAGCGAATTCCTGAAGGTTGTAAATCTGAAGAAATTTCTCCTCATCTCTATTTTAAATAGGCGGCCCCTTATTCTAAGATCATGCCCTCTAGTTCTAGTTTCCCCCATTAGTGGAAACATCCTCTCTGCATCCACCTGGTCAAGCCCACTCATAATCTTATACATTTCGGTAAGATCACCTCTCATTCTTCTGAATTCCAATGAGTAGATGCCCAACCTACTCAACCTTTCCTCATAAGTCAACTCCCTCATCCCCGGAATCAACCTTATGAACCTTCTCTGAACTGCCTCCAAAGCAAGTATATCCTTTTGTAAATATGGAAACCAAACCTGCACAGAGTACTCCAGGTGTGGCCTCACCAATACCTTATATAGCTGTAGTAAGACGTCCCTGCTTTTATACTCCATCTCCTTTGCAATAAAGGCCAAGATACCATTGGCCTTCCTGATCACTTGCTGTACCTGCATACTATTACAATCTATTCTGACAAACGGTCATTGACCTGAAATGTGTTCGTTCTCTCGTTCTCTGACCTGCTGAGTATTTCCAGCATTTTGTGTTTTTATTTACAATCTATATTAATGAAGGGACAGAGTGTAATGCAACCAAGTTCACTGACGATACAAAACTAGGTGGGAAAATAAGCTGTGAGGAGGACGCTAAGAGATATAGACAGGTTAAGTGAGTGGCCAAAACATGGCAGACGGAAAACAAGGAGGAGAAATGTGAAGTTATCCACTTTTGTTAAAGAAAAGCAGAATATTTTTAAATGGTGATTGATTAAGAAATGTTGGTGTTCAGAGGGACCTGGGAGTCCTTGTATACGAATCACTGAACTTTAACACGTAGGTATAATAAGCAATTAGGAAAATGAATAGTAGGTTAGCCTTTATGAAAAAGGGATTGGAGTAAGTAAATCTTACTGCAATTATACAGGGCCTTGGTGAGACCAAACCTGGAGTACTGTGTACAGTTTTGGTCTCTACCCAAGGAAGGATATACAGGCAACTCTCAATTATCTGGGTCCCTCGGGGATTGGACTACACAGTACTCCAGGTATGGTCTCACCAAGGCCCTGTATAATTGCAGTAAGACTTACTTACTTCAATCCCTTTTTCATAAAGGCTAACATACTATTCATTTTCCTAATTGCTTACTGTAGCTGCATGTGTAAATGATTTTGCCGCTAGGGCGAGTGCACGTCTCAGAGCTAAAATTTGACGGTGATAGAACCAACCACAAAGACTTAGTTCGTGTTGTCATAGCGTGAACGTAATAAAATACACGACAATGGATTCATCTGCTTCAATTTATGTGTGCTTGCTAGTTGAAGTGATGTAGATTTTCACATGTGTGACAGTTACTTAATGCCTGTGTCAGTTGCGAGGTGAGAAAAAGAGTGCAGACTTGAGTCAATTTGTGTGTGATTGACACTTGGTGATCGAGATATTCACGTGTGCGACAGTTTTTAAAAACACCGTTACAGCACGTTCTCCGTTAGATCAGTGTACGGATAATCAAGAGTTGCCTTAGCGGGAGTGCAACAAAGGTTCACTAGACTGATTTTTGGGATGCAAGATGGGGGGGGGGGGTGCAGGGCGGGGGGGGGGGGTGCAGGGCGGGGGGGGGGTGCAGGGCAGGGGGAGTCCTATGAGAGATTGAGTAGACTAGGCCTATATCCCCTAGAATTTAAAGAATGAGAGGTGATCTGATTGAAACATACAAGATTCCGAGGGGGATTGACAGGGTAGATGCGGAGAAGCTGTTTCCAAGGGCCTGGGAGTCAGCCATTTAGGATTGAGATGAGGATAAATGTCTTCACTCAGAGGGTTGTGAATCTTTGGAATTCTCTATCCCAGAGGGCAATGGGTGTTCAGTGGTTGGATATATTCAAGGCTGAGAGATAGATTTTTGGACTCTAAGGGAATCAAGGGATGTGGGGATAGTGCAGGAAAGTGGAGTTGAGGTTGAAGATCAGCCATGATCTTATTAATGGCAAAGCAGGCTCGAGGGGCCGAATGGCCTACTCCTGCTCCTATTTCTTATGCTCCAACAGTGACTACACATCAAAAATGTAGCTGGTTATTGTGAAGCCATTGGGATGCCCGGTGAACCTTAAAATGCAAGTTATTTTTATAAATCTGGGGTCACTTTCAATATAGGAATGGTCGGCAGCAAGATGCAGACTGAAGCTGTGGTTATGAAATGATGTGTCTGGGATAGGTTACTGTGTCATCATCATCATAGGCAGTCCCTCAAAACGAGGATGACTTGCTTCCACGCCAAAAAAAAAGGATGAGTTCACAGGTATTTCAAATGAAGAACCCAAACTACATCCTGAAGGGTGGAAGATACCTGTGTGTGGATTTTTTTAATGTGTGGTGGCCGTTGCACACCAGCCACCACACGGGCTTGACAGAGCGAGGTCTTGGTCCAGTGGCAAGGGTTACCCAAGACGACTGGAGACCTGCTCTGCTGCACGGATCTAGTGCGCACACATATCGGTGTGGGCTTGCCCCTGGGCCCCCGACTCCGAACTCACGTCTCCCCTGGGCCCCGATCATATCCCTCCGCTATTTAATACGATCATGGCTGATCCGATCATGGACTCAGGTCTACTTCCCTGCCCGCTCCCCATAACCCCTCTTGGTTAAGAAACTGTCTATCTTTGTCTTAAATTTATTCAATGACCCAGCTTCCACAGCTCTGAAGCAGTGACTTCCACAGATTCACAACCCTCAAAGAAATTCCTCCTCATCTCAGTTTTAAATGGGCAGACCCTTATTCTGAGACTATGCCCCCTAGTTCTAATCTCCCCCACCTCTCTGCATCCACCTTGTCGAGCCCCCTCATAATCTTATACATTTTGATAAGATCACCTCTCATTCTTCTGAATTCCAACCTTTCCTCATAAGTCAACCCCTCATCTCCGGAATCAACCTAGTGAATATCTTCTCTGAACTGCCTCCAAAAGCAAGTATAAAAGAACATAAGAAACAGGAGGAGTAGGCCATACGACCCCTCGAGCCTGCTCCGCCATTCAATAAGATCATGGCTGATCTGATCATTGACTCAGCTCCACTTCCCTGCCTGCTCCCCATAACCCCTTATTGTTTAAGAAACTGTCTATTTCTATCTTAAATTTATTTAACTTCCCGGCTTCCACAGCTCTGAGGCAGCAAATTGCACAGATTCACAACCTTCAGAAGAAATTTCTCCTCATCTCAGGCTCTAAATGGGCAGCCCTTTATTCGAAGATCATGCCCTCTCGTTCTAGTCTCCCCCACCACTGTATCCTTTCTTAAATATGGAAACCAAAACTGTACGCGGTATTCCAGGTGTGGCCTCACCAATACCCCGTAGAGCTGTAATTTGCAACTTGTCTCCATTTAAATCTCTCTCCCCCCAAAATTAATGCACTTTGGCAGAAAATAAAATCAAAGAGCAAGTTACGGTGTACACAGGAGACCAACACGGCGGAACTTTCTGTTGTCTCGACTATCACAGCACCTGGATCAGATTTAGTTACCTGCACTCCATCCAGACCACTGTCCCGGGATTAACCCGGTCTCACACAACACGGCCCAAGGACAGCTGTCCCATACCTGCTTTCCAAGCCGGGCTCTCCATGTGCTCCTCCAGCTCCCTCTGGGCGACGTGAGGTTGGTAGGAAGGGAACCCGTTCCTGGGATCGTCCCCATCTTGCAGGAAACAGCAAACGTCCATCTGCGGAGGGGGTTCGGTTTGCAGATGGAAATTCAGATAAAGCTGGTCCATGCCGGGACCTTAAGGCGCTGGAGAGAAAAAGGGCTGGAGTGCATCTGCTCAGCTGACCAGCATCCCGGAGCCTCGTGTGCTGGCGGGCTTTATTGGAACAATCCTCGCAGACACTGAGATGGAAGAGGGTGTGTGAATCAGGCGTTAATCGCTGCCTTTGCTATGGAGATCTCAGCTTTGGCTCCTCGGGGCCAGGGGCAGGGTGTCACACTCAGCCGGCAGAAGAACAGCCCAACTACAAGCAATTCAATCCCAATAAAGGGTCGAATAGCCCAATATCTAATCCCCAACTGAAACGGTGAAATTATGAGGTTGCACAGACTGGCCTTGTATTCCCTGGATTAGAGAGGATTAAAGTGTGACCTAATTGAAGTATTTAAGATGATTGAAGCAGTTGATAGGGCAAATAGAGGGAAATGATTTCCTCTAGTGGAGGGGAGTCCAGAACAAGGGAGCAGAACCTTAAAATTAGAGCTAGGCTGTTCAGGGGTGATAGAAACATAGAAACATGGAAAATAGGTGCAGGAGTAGGCCATTCAGACCTTCAAGCCTGCACCACCATTCAATATGAACATGGCTGATCATGCAACTTCAGTACCCCATTCCTGCTTTCTCTCCAGACCCCTTGATCCCTTTAGCCGTAAGGGCCACATCTAACTCCCTTTTGAATATATCTAACGAACTGGCCTCAACAACTTTCTGCGGTAAAGAATTCCACAGGTTCACAATTCTCTGAGTGAAAAAGTTTCTCCTCATCTCAGTCCTAAATGGCTTAGAAACATAGAAACATAGAAAATAGGTGCAGGAGTAGGCCATTCGGCCCTTCGAGCCTGCACCACCATTCAATAAGATCATGGCTGATTATTCATCTCAGTACCCCTTTCCTGCTTTCTCGCCATACCCCTTGATCCCTTTAGCCGTAAGAGCCGTATCTAACTCCCTTTTGAATATATCTAACGAACTGGCCTCAACAACTCTCTGTGCTAGGGAATTCCACAGGTTCACAATTCTCTGAGTGAAGAAGTTTCTCCTCATCTCAGTTTTGAATGGCTTACCCCTTATCCTTAGACTGTGTCCCCTGGTTCTGGACTTCCCCAACATCGGGAACATTCTTCCTGCATCGAACCTGTCCAGACCCGTCAGTATTTTATATGTTTCGATGAGATCCCCTCTCATTCTTCTAAATTCCAGTGAATATAAGCCTTGTCGATCCAGGAAGCACTTCTTCACACAAAGGGGGAGTTGGAATCTGGAACTCTCTCCCTCAAAACCTGTTGAGGCTGGGAATCAATTAGAAATTTTAAAAGTGAGATTCATGTATTTTTGTGATGTTAGAGTATTTTTAAAAAATTCATTCATGGGATGTGGGCATCGCCGGCAAGGCCGGCATTTATTGCCCATCCTTAGTTGCCCCTCGAGAAGGTGGTGGTGAGCCACCTTCTTGAACCGCTGCAGTCCGTGTGGTGAAGGTGCTCCCACAGTGCTGTTAGGGAGGCAGCTCCAGAATTTTGACCCAACGATGATAAAAGAACGGTGATATACTTCCAAGTCAGGATAGTGTGTGACTTGGAGAGGAACTTGGTGGTAATGGTGCTCCCATGAGCCTCCTGCTCTTGTCCTTTTAGGGAGTAGAGTGGGTTTGGGAGATGCTGCCGAAGAAGCCTTGGCTAGTTGCTGCAGTGCATCTTGTAAATAGTGCTGGGGATGTTAGCCTGGTCGAGGACGCTAATGTTGGTGCGTCAGT
Source organism: Pristiophorus japonicus (assembly GCF_044704955.1). Classification (NCBI taxonomy): domain Eukaryota; kingdom Metazoa; phylum Chordata; class Chondrichthyes; family Pristiophoridae; genus Pristiophorus; species Pristiophorus japonicus. The sequence continues at coordinate 91,486,980 of NC_091996.1, forward strand.
CCTCCCAGGGAATTTGTAGAATCTTGCGGAGACATCGTTGGTGGTATTTCTCCAGCGACTTGAGGTGTCTACTGTACATGGTCCATGTCTCTAAGCCATACAGGAGGGCGGGTATTACTGCAGCCCTGTAGACCATGAGCTTGGTGGTAGATTTTGAGGGCCTGTCTTCGAACACTCTTTTCCTCAGGCGGCCGAAGGCTGCACTGGCGCACTGGAGGCGGTGTTGAATCTCGCCGCCAATGTCTGCTCTTGTTGATCAGAGGCTCCCGAGGTGTGGGAAATGGTCCACGTTGTCCAGGGCCGCGTCGTGATGACTGGGCGGGCAGTGCTGTGAGGTGAGGACAGGCTGGTGGAGGACCTTGGCATTACAGATGTTTAGCGTTGAAGCCATTTTTTAAAAAGGGGACAAGTCCGACTGCGGCAACTCCAGATGAATCTCCCTGCTATCAGCCACTGAGAAAGTTGTCGCTAGAGTCCTCCTCAATCATCTTCTTCCTGTGGCCAAGGAGCTCCTCCCGGAGTCACAGTGTGGATTTCGTCCCCTACGGGGCACAACGTAATGATTTTTGCAGCCCGACAGCTGCAGAAAAAATGCAGGGAGCAGCGCCAGCCTTTATACATTGTCTTTTTCAACCTTACAAAGGCCTTTGACACTGTCAATCGCGAGGGTCTATGGAGTGTCCTCCTCCGTTTCGGATACTCCCAAAAGTTCGTCAACATCCTCTGCCTGCTCCACGACGACACATGCAGGCCGTGAATGTTACCAACGGATCCATTACAGACCCAATCCACGTCCGGACCAGGGTCAAACAGGGCTGCGTCATCACCCCAACCCTCTTCTCAATCTTCCTCGCTGCCATGCTCCACCTCACAGTCAACAAGCTCCCCGCTGGGAGTGGAACTAAACTACAGAACCAGTGGGAACCTGTTCAACCTTCGCAGTATCGAGGCCAGGTCCAAGACCACCCCAACCTCTGTCGTTGAGCTACAGTGTGCGGATGAAGCCTGTGACTGCGTACATACAGAGTCTGAACTCCAGGACATAGTCGGCATGTTTACTGAGGCGTACGAAAGCATGGGCCAAAGTGGAGGAAGTGCATCCAGGAGGGTGCTGAGCACCTCGAGTCTCATCGCCGAGAGCTTGCAGAAATCAAGTGGAAAAAGCGTGCGGCAAATCCGTCTCTCCCTTACCCTCAGCGACCATCTATCCCACCTGTAACAGGGACTGTGGCTCTCATATTGGACTGTTCAGCCACCTAAGGACTCATTTTAAGAGTGGAAGCAAGTCTTCCTCGATGTCGAGGGACTGCCTATGATGATGATGATGATGTAGATAGTACACACTGCAGCCACAGTACGCCAGTGATGGAAGGAGTGAACGTTTAAGGTGGTGGATAGGGTGCCAATCAAGCCGTCTGCTTTGTTCTGGATGGTGTCGAGCTTCTCGAGTGTTGTTGGAGCTGCACTCATCCAGGCAAGTGAAGAGTATTCCAACACACTCCTATGATGATAATGACCAGCTCCGTTGGGCGGGCCACGTCGTCTGCATGCCTGACACGAGACCCCCAAAGCAAGCACTCTACTTGAAACTCCTACACGGCAAGCGAGCCCCAGGTGGGCAGCGGAAACATTTCAAGGACACCCTCAAAGCCTCCCAGATAAAGTGCGACATCCCCACCGGCACCTGTGAGTGTGTAAGTGACTGTTAAGTACCGGGGACATCATTCTCTGTGTGTCAGTCACTGTGTAGTACATGGCCTTTTTCGATCTTACAAAGGCCTTTGACACTGTCAACCGTGAGGGCTTATGGAGCGCCCTCCTCTGTTTTGGATGCCCCCAAAAGTTTGTCAACATCCTTCGCCTGCTCCACGACGACATGCAGGCCGTGATCCTTACCAACGGATCCATTACAGACCCAATCCATGTCCGGACCGGGGTCAAACAGGGCTGCGTCATCGCTCCAACCCTCTTCTCAATCTTCCTCGTTGCCATGCTCCACTTCAGTCAACAAGCTCCCCGCTGGAGTGCAACTAAACTACAGAACCAGTGGGAAGCTATTTAACCTACGCCGCCTCCAGGCCAGGTCCAAGATCACCCCAACCTCTGTCGTCGAACTACAGTACGCGGACAACGCCTGCGTCTGCGCACATTCTGAAGCTGAACTCCAGGATATAGTCAATGTATTCACCGAGGCATATGAAAGCATGGGCCTTAGGCTTAACACCTGTAAGACAAAGGTCCTCCACCAGCCTGTCCTCGCCGCACAACACTGCCCTCCAGTCATCAAGATTCACGGCCCGGCCCTGGACAATGTGGACCATTTCCCATACCTCGGGAGCCTTTTATCAACAAAGGCAGACATTGTTGAGGAGATTCAACATCGCCTCCAGTGCACCAGTGCAGCCTTTGGCTGTCTGAGGAAAAGAGTGTTCGAAGACCGGGCCCTCAAATCTACCACCAAGCTCATGGTCTGCAGGGCTGTAGTAATACCCACCCCCTTATATGGATCTGAGGCATGGACGATGTATAGAAGGCACCTCAAGTCGCTGGAGATATATCACCAACGATGTCTCCGCAAGATCCTGCAAATCTCCTGGGAGGACAGACGCACCAACATCAGTGTCCTCGTCCAGGCCAACATCCCCAATATTGAAGCACTGACCATACTCGATCAGCTTTGTTGGACTGGCCACATAGTTCACATGCCAGACACGAGACTCCCGAAGCAATTGCTCTATGCGGAGCTCCTTCACGGCAAACGAGCCAAAGATGGGCAGCGGAAACGTTACAAGGACACCCTCAAAGCCTCCCTGGTAAAGTGCGACATCACCACCGACACCTGGGAGTCCCTGGCCGAAGACCGCCCTAGGTGGAGAAAGTGCATCGGGGAGGGCGTTGAGCTCTTCGAATCTCAACGCCGCGAGCGCAAAGAGGTCAGGCACGGGCAGCGGAAGGAGCGCGCGGCAAATCCATCCCACCCCTCCCCTTCCCCCGACGAATGTCTGTCCCACCTGTGACAGGGTCTGTGGCTATCGCATTGGACTGTTCAGCCACCAAAGGACTCACTGTAGGAGTGGAAGCAAGTCTTCCTCGATTCGAGAGACTGCCTATGATGACGTAGTACATCACTCTGTAGGATGTTTGTGTCTTCTTGTTCTATTTTGTGAAGTCAACACTTGTTGGAGAAGCCGTGACACTGTTAATGGGGAGAGAGATGCACTCTTGTTAACTTTGTTATGATAACTTGTTGTCCCTGCTGTGTCACTTGGTAGTTGCATCAAGCAGCAATGTTCTGAATGATTCAGGGAGGTTCCTAACTGGAGAGAGAGGTATTCTTCTGCCATGGTCTCCGACCTACTCACAGAAGCAGTGCTGGAGCCTGGTAGAGGTGTCTGCCCTGAAGCGGTGGACAATGGACTGTGCTGCGGACCCACAACCCAGCTCCAATCAGCACCTCCATCGCATGGTTACAGCCACCATGGAAAGGCCGACACAGCCGGTGAGCCATTGTGGAACTGTGGGGCATCCTTTGGCTCAGCAGCTCACCTCCCTGATTCGCTGCTCAGCCTGACCCCTGGGAGCACAGACGCACCAACGTCGGTGTCCTCGATCAAGCCAACATCCCCAGCATCGAAGCACTGACTACACTTGACCAGCTCCGTTAGGAGGGCCACATTGTTCGCATGCCCGACACGAGACTCCCTAAGCAAGCGCTCTACTCGGAACTCCTCCTACATGGCAAGCGAGCCCCAGGTGGGCAGAGGAAACATTACAAGGATACCCTCAAAGCCTCCCTGATAAAGTGCAACATCCCCACCGACACCTGGGAGTCCCTGGGCCAAAGACCAGTCGGCCCTAAGTGGAGGAAGAGCATCCGGGAGAGCGCTGAGCACCTCGAGTCTCGTCGCCGAGAGCATGCAGAAAGCAAGCGCAGGCAGCGGAAGGAGCGTGCGGCAAACCAGTCCCACCCACCCTTTCCCTCAACCACTGTCTGTCCCACCTGTGACAGAGACTATAATTCCCGTATTGGACTCATTTAGGGTTAGGGTTAGGGTACAGTCACTCAAGTGGAAGCGAGTCTTCGTCAATTTCGAGGGATTGCATATGATGATGACGATGCTTAACAGATCTCTCAAATGCACATGATGACTTTTGCTAAGTGTCACTTTAAAATACGGTGCTGAATATTTTCACTCCTCCCCTGGAGCCCATCTAACTGGTTAAACCTGAAATCGTTTCTGTTGCTGGGACTAGACGGTCTCTGAATCAAAGTCATTTACACCTCATCCCATTACTAATTACAATGCTAATCCCATCATCTGCTCTCTTTGTGTGGTAACCTGCTCCCTATTCAGACCCATTTTTGGTCTATAATCTCTTTAAACTGTCCTTTTATTGTTTCATTTATACGGTACATTTATGCAGACATAAATTCTGGGGTCCAGAAGAGACGAGGGCCCAGAGGCAGCACGGGCCCAGCCCACACTGTGCGATATGTGCGCACATTAGGTGCGTGCAGCAGAGCTGGTCTCCAGTCGTCCTGGTTAACCCTTGCCACTGGACCAAGACCTAGCTCTGTCAAGCCCGTGTGGTGGCTGGTGTGCAACGGCCACCCCACGTTAAAAAAATCCACGCGCAGGCATCTTCCATATTTTCTATGTTTCTATAATGGGGTACTGAAGTTGCATGTTCAGCCATGAACTCATTGAATGGCGGTGCAGGCTAGAAGGGCCGAATGGCCTACTCCTGCACCTATTTTCTATGTTTCTATGTTTTTTTTTTCCACCCTTCAGGATGTAGTTCAGGATCTGGAATATTAGGTCCTTCATTGAAACACCTGTGAACTCATCCCTTTTTGGCATGGAAGCAAGTCATCCTCGCTTCGAGGGACCGCCTATGATGATGACATTTATGCAACAGACAGACAGCCCACAGGTTAATGTGGGCTTTCTCGCCGGTATGGTCTGGAGACTCAAAGATGACGATTGCTTTCGGTGTGTAGTGGATAAAACTAACCAAAGCGCCTTTCTCATTGTCCCCAAAATTATTTATTATTTCTCCATTTGGAAACAATTTTGTAGAATCTTACAGCACAGAGGGAGGCCATTCGGCCCATCGTGTCTGTGCCAGCTCTTTGTCAAAACTCCACTCTCTTGTTCCTCAGTCACCTCAGCTGACCCGAGTGCACTGCTCCAGGAGCACATCCCCATCATCATCATCATCATAGGCAGTCCCTCGGAATCGAGGAAGACTTGCTTCCACTACTAAAGTGAGTCCTTTGGTGGCTGAACAGTCCAATGCGAGAGCCACAGACCCTGTCACAGGTGGGACAGACATTTGTCGGGGGAAGGGACGGGGGGTGGGACTGTTTTGCCGCACGCTCCTTCCGCTGCCTGCGCTTGACCGCTTCACGCTGGCGGCGTTGAGACTCAAAGAGCTCAGCGCCCTCCCGGATGCACTTTCTCCACCTCGGGCGGTCTTCGGCCAGGGACTCCCAGGTGTCAGTGGTGATGTCGCACATCACCAGGGAGGCTTTGAGGGTGTCCTTGTAACGCTTCCGCTGCCCACCTTTGGCTCGGTTGCCATGAAGGAGCTCCGCGTAGGATAATTGCTTAGGGAGTCTTGGGTGTGTGGGTGGGGTGGATTGACCCATCCACCTCCACGGAGGTGTGTGGGGGGCCTGACCCATCCACCTCCATGGCACGAACCTGGTATTGCAGTACTTCCAGGAACGGTGCAGTGGCTCTCGGCCTTTTGGCTAAGAGCATTGGCGCAAAGTGATCCTTGATGTGTGCAAGGTGACCTCTGGCGTTTGTGATTTGACAAAGAATTGGAAAGATTGGCTACGAATAAAAAAAAAAATTTTTTTTTAATTAAAAATTGCTTAGGGTGTCTCGTGTCTGGCATGCGAACTAAGTGGCCTGCCCAGCTCGGCTGATCAAGTGTGGTCAGTGCTTCAATGCTGGGGATTGAAGCACTAACCACACTCCAGGAGCACATCCAGACCTCTAACAGCAGCTTACTGCATGTTCCAATATCGTTTCTCGCCATTGCAGTGATTCCATCCTTCATCAATAGAGCTACCCCACCTCCTTTTTCTTTCTGTCTGTCCATCCGGATTGTCAAACACCCCATAATATTTCATTCCCAGTCCTGGTCACCTTGCAACCATGTCTCTGTAATGGCTATCAGATCATACCCAATTTTATCTATTTGTGCCGTTAACTCATCTATTTTGTTGCAAATGCTACGTGCATTTAGACAAAGTGCCTTTAAATTTATTTTTTTACCCTTTTTTCCTGCTTGTTTCCTCTCTCCTTCAAACTCACTTTCTTTATTTTTGCTTTCTAATTCCAGCTTTACCCTACTGAATCTATTTTCAGGTTCCCATCCCCCTGCCAAGCTAGTTTAAACTCTCCCCAAAAGCACTAGCAAACCCCCACGAGAGGATATTGGTCCCGGCTCTGTTGAGGTGCAACCCGTTCGGCTTGTACAGGTCCCACTTCTCCCAGAAGCGGTCCCAATGCCTCAGGAAACTAAAGCCCTCCCGCCTGCACCATCTCTCCAGCCACGTATTCATCTGCTCTATCCTCCTATTTCTGTACTCACTAGCTCATGGCACCGGGAGTAATCCGGAGATTACTACCTTTGAGGTCCTGCTTTTTAATCTCTCTCCTATGAAACATAGAAACATAGAAACATAGAAAATAGGTGCAGGAGTAGGCCATTCGGCCCTTCTAGCCTGCACCGCCATTCAATGAGTTCATGGCTGAACATGCAACTTCAGTACCCCATTCCTGCTTTCTCACCATACCCCTTGATTCCCCTCGTAGTAAGGACTTCATCTAACTCCTTTTTGAATATATTTAGTGAATTGGCCTCAACAACTTTCTGTGGTAGAGAATTCCACAGGTTCACCATTCTCTGGGTGAAGAAATTCCTCCTCATCTCGGTCCTAAATGGCTTCCCCCTTATCCTTAGACTGTGTCCCCTGGTTCTGGACTTCCCCAACATTGGGAACATTCTTCCTGCATCTAACCTGTCTAACCCCGTCAGAATTTTAAACGTTTCTATGAGGTCCCCTCTCATTCTTCTGAACTCCAGTGAATACAAGCCCAGTTGATCCAGTCTTTCTTGATAGGTCAGTCCCGCCATCCCGGGAATCAGTCTGGTGAACCTTCGCTGCACTCCCTCAATAGCAAGAATGTCCTTCCTCAGGTTAGGAGACCAAAACTGTACACAATACTCCAGGTGTGGCCTCACCAAGGCCCTGTACAATTGTAGCAACACCTCCCTGCCCTTGTACTCAAATCCCCTCACTATGAAGGCCAACATGCCATTTGCTTTCTTAACCGCCTGCTGTACCTGCATGCCAACTAGGTCCGTGCAGCAGGGCAGGTCTCCAGTCGTCCTGGTTAACCCTTGCCACTAGATAAAGACCTAGCTCTGTCAAGCCCGTGTGGTGGCTGATGTGCAACGGTCACCACACGTTAAAAAAATCCACGCACAGGCATCTTCCATCCCTGGAGTTCAGGACTGGAATATCGGGTCCTTCATTGAAACATCTGCAAACTCATTCCTTTTGGTGTGGAAGCAAGTCATCCTCATTCGAGGGACCGCCAATGATGATGACTGCATGTTCCGAGCTCCCTCTGATCTACCATGAGTGGCCATCACCAAGTCCCGCTCACCCATCACCCCTGTGCTCGCTGACCTACATTGGCTACCGGTTAAGCAACGCCTCGACTTTAAAATTCTCATCCTTGTGTTCAAATCCTTCCGTGGCCCTCGTCCCTCCCTAGACCGAGAGCTGGTAAGTGGGATTACTGGATAACCTCTTGTTGGCTGGTACAGATATGATGGTAAGTACTGCAGGGAATCTCAAATATGGCCAAGGTGATCTCCTGGACTCGTTTCGATCGCCTGGATGGGAGGGAGAGGAATTTTCCCAGATTTTTCTTTTCCCCCATTGGCCTGGGTTTTTATCTGGTTTTTGCCTCTCCCAGCAGATCACATGGCTCCGGTTGGGGTGGAGTGTAGAAGGTTTTAGTATAAGGAATGTGGCAGTTGTGTGGGGTGGACTGGTTGGGCCGGGTGCTCTTTATCTTTCCGCCATTGTTCATTGTTCATGGGTTTATATGTAACCTTCAAGGCTGCTGACCGAGGGCCGTGCGGCTATTTGTCGGCCGGCGCGGACACAATGGGCCGAAATGGCCTCCTTCTGCGCTGTAAATTTCTATGCTTCTATCTCTGTAATCTCCTCCAGCCCCACAAATTCACCCCCGCCCCCAGATCTCTGCACTCCTCTAATTCTTCCCTCTTGACCATCCCTCGATTTCCATCGCTCCACCATCGATGGCTGTGGCTTCAGCTGCCTGGGCCCCAAGCTCTGGAATTCCTTTCCTAAACCTTTCCGCCTTTCTACCTCTCTCTCCTCCTTTAAGACGCTCCTTAAAAGCGACCTCTTTGACCAAGCTTTTGGTCATCTGCCCTAATATCTCCTTATGTGGCTCGGTATCAATTTTGTTGTCTTGCAACACTCCAGTAAAGCACCTTGGGGGGGGCATTTTAGAAACATAGAAAATAGGTACAGGAGTAGGCCATTCGGCCCTTCGAGCCTGCACCACCATTCAATATGATCATGGCTGATCATCACCTCAGTACCCCTTTCCTGCTTTCTCTCCATTCCCCTTGATCCCTTTAGCCGTAAGGGCCACATCTAACTCCCTTTTGAATATATCTAACGAACTGGCCCCAACAACTTTCTGTGGTAGAGAATTTCACAGGTTCACAACTCTCTGAGTGAAGAAGTTTCTCCTCATCTCGGTCCTAAATGGCTTACCCCTTACCCTTAGACTGTGTCCCCTGGTTCTGGACTTCCCCATCATTGGGAACATTCTTCCTGCATCTAACCTGTCCAGTCCCATCAGAATTTTATATGTTTCTATGAGATGCCCTCTCATTCTTCTAAACTCCAGTGAATACAGGCCCAGTCGATCCAGTCTCTCCTCATATGTCAGTCCTGCCATCCCGGGAATCAGTTTGGTGAACCTTCACTGCACTCCCTCAATAGCAAGAATGTCCTTCCTCAGATTTGGAGACCAAAACTGAACACAACATTCCAGGTGAGGCCTCACCAAGGTCCTGTACAACTGCAGCAAGACCTCCCTGCTCCTATACTCAAAATCCCTAGCTATGAAGGCCAACATACCAATTGCCTTTTACTACATTAAAGGCGCTATATAAATAAAAGATATTGTTGTTTGCCCACGCTAGTCACTCAGGTCTGCCCTCCATGTCTCACCCCGCTCTTGCTTCAAACCACCACCCCCCCCCCCCCAAAATCCTCACTCTGGTTTCATCCCCTCCCCTTCCATTTCTAACAGAGCTCTGAGGAAGAGCCTTGCACATAAACATTAGTGACCCTCTATCCCCTTACATAGAAACATAGAAATTTACAGCGCAGAAGGAGGCCATTTTGGCACATCGTGTGCGTGCCGGCCGACAAAGAGCCGCATGGCCCTTGGTCAGCAGCCCTGAAGGTTAGAAACATAGAAACATAGAAAATAGGTGCAGGAGTAGGCCATTCGGCCCTTCAAGCCTGCACCGCCATTCAATAAGATCATGGCTGATCATTCCCTTAGTACCCATTTCCTGCTTTCGCTCCTTGGCCCTTGATCCCCTTAGAAGTAAGAACATAATAAGAACATAGAATTAGGAACAGGAGTAGGCCATCCAGCCCCTCGAGCCTGCTCCGCCATTTAACAAGATCATGGCTGATCTGGCCGTGGACTCAGCTCCACTTACCCACCTGCTCCCCATAACCCTTAATTCTCTTATTGATTAAAAATCTATCCATCTGTGATTTGAATACATTCAATGAGCTAGCCTCAACTGCTTCCTTGGGCAGAGAATTCCACAGATTCATAACCCTCTGGGAGAAGAAATTTCCTCTCAACTCAGTTTTAAATTGGCTCCCCCGTATTTTGAGGCTGTGCCCCCTAGTTCTAGTCTCCCCGACCAGTGGAAACAACGTCTCTGCCTCTATCTTGTCTATCCCTTTCATTATTTTAAATGTTTCTATAAGATCACCCCTCATCCTTCTGAACTCCAACGAGTAAAGACCCAGTCTACTCAATCTATCATCATAAGGTAACCCCCACATCTCCGGAATCAGCCAAGTGAATCGTCTCTGTACCCCCTCCAAAGCTAGTATATCCTTCCTTAAGAAAGGTGACCAAAACTGCACGCAGTACTCCAGGTTACATATAAACCTATGAACAATGACGAAAAGGCAAAGAGCACCCAGCCCAACCAGTCCGCCCCACACAACTGCCACACCCCTTGCACCGAAACATTCTACGGTCCACCCCAACCGGAGCCATTTTCTTTTTAAAGAAAGAACTTGCATTTATATAGCACCTTTCACAATCTCAGGACAGCCTGAAGCGCTTTACACCCTTGAAGCACAGTCAGTTGTGATGTTGCAATATTTTATCCTTGTTTCGCGTGGACTATTCGAAGTATGGGTATCTGACCACCGATGCAGTAGGCAGCAAACGTTCTGACAAATGTTTTTACTTTCCTGCTTGAGCTGGTTCTGTGCCCTTCCCTGTAATGCATTCTGAGTCATTCCGTCCTTACGTGAAAACGTGCTTGGGGAAATAAATGTCCTGTTGTTGCTGACTCAGACACTAGCCAATCACTGAACTGCAAACAAAAAGTCTTGGCAGGAAGTAAAAGTGAAACCCTGCCTGACAGTAGTGAGAGAGATCGGAATCATCCTACTAACTGCGACCCACCCAAGGAGACGTCTGTTCAGGCCATGAACACAGCAAAGCAACTGCGTGCTGCTGCCCAGATGGTCTGTCAGCCTGCAGGTAAGACTGGTGTTGGTAGTGAGGGGGTAGTGAGGCGGCAGTGAGTGACACGGGGACGTAACAGTCTCACAAATAGCCACTCTTTCTGTTTCATTCCCTAAGTCTGCAATGTATGACTGGTTCTGATCAAAGTTTGCAGATTAAATAAGAATGGAGAAAGAAAATGCTGAAAACAAACCACAGGTCTGTCTATGTCTGAAAGGGGAAAAACGGGATACTGTTTGGGGAGAGATGGGATAATGTTTGGGAAAAGACGGGATAATGTTTGGGGAGACGGGATAATGTTTGGGGAGAGACTGGATAATGTTTGGGGAGAGACGGGATAATGTTGGGGAGAGATGGGATAATGATTGGGGAGAGACGGGATAATGTTTGGGGAAAGACGGGATAATGTTTGGGGAGAGACGGGATAATGTTTGGGAAAAGACGGGATAATGTTTGGGGAGAGACGGGATAATGTTTGGGAAAAGACGGGATAATGTTTGGGGAGACAGGATAATTTTTGGGGAGAGACGGGATAATGTTGGGGAGAGATGGGATAATGATTGGGGAGAGCAGGGATAATGTTTGGGGAGAGACAGGATAATGTTTGGGGAGAGACGGGATAATGTTTGGGGAGAGACGGGATAATGTTTCGGAAAAGACGGGATAATGTTTGGGGAGAGAGGATAATGTTTGGGGAGAGACAGGATAATGATTGGGGAAAGATGGGATAATGTTTGGGGAGAGACAGGATAATGTTGGGGAGAGATGGGATAATGATTGGGGAAAGACGGGATAATGTTTGGGAAGAGATGGGATAATGATTGGGGAGAGACGGGATAATGTTTGGGGAGAGACGGGATAATGTTTGGGGAGAGACGGGATAATGTTTGGGGAGAGACGGGATAATGTTCGGGGAGAGACGAGTTAATGTTCGGGGAGAGTCGGGATAATGTTTCCCACATTACAACAGTGACTACACTTCAAAAGTACTTCATTGGCTGTAAAATGCTTTGGAATGTCCGGCGGTCATGGAAGGAGCTAGATAGATGCACGACTTTCTTTTTCTTTTTAACCAGTTTTTAATCCAATTTGCCACTAATTCCATAACCGTGCAACTTCCCCAATTTCACCCTGTTCTGTATCTCTACAGCCTCCAGTCCATGCTGCTCCTCACCACACCCTAAATAAGGGGCTGCAAGTATACAGCTCCATGTTCTTACTCTGAAACCCTCGCAATAGTGGCAGTGTGTGAATATGGTCAGGGTTTATTTTTGTTGAGTTTTGCTTCTGCCTCTCACATAGGGGAAGCGTTTTCCTCAAGTTGGGCGACAGGGAGCCCCCGCCCCACAGCACTGGGCCCAGGTCCCTGATCGCTGTCCAGGGACTCAGGTTGGAAAGTGCTGGTGTACGACTGGGGTGGCTGCTGTTTGCAGAATCATACATCATCACCATAGGCAGTCCCTCGAAACGAGGATGACTTGCTTCCAAGCCAAAAAGGATGAGTTCACAGGTGTTTCAATGAGGGACCCAATATTCCAGGTCCCGAACTATATCCTGAAGGGTGGAAGATGCCTGTGCGTGGATTTTTTTAACGTGGGGTGGCCGTTGCACACCAGCCACCAAACGAGGCTTGACAGAGCTAGGTCTTGGTCCAGTGGCAAGGATTACCCAAGACGACTAGAGACCAGCTCTGCTGCACGGACCTAGTGCATGTACACATCGCAGTGTGGGCTGGCCCGTGCTGCCCCTGGGTCCTCGCCTCTTCTGGGCCCCGAACTTGCGCCTCTCCTGGTCCCCGATCACATCCCATTACAATCTCTCACAGAGAGAGATATATATATGTATATATATATATAGACACACACATACACACATTATATATATATATATATATTTATATATAGACACACATTTTATATATATATAATATATATGTATATATTATATATATATAGACGCACACATTATATATATATATTTATATATAGACACACACTATATATATATATATAATATATATATATAGACACACACATTATATATATATATATATTTATATATAGACACACATTATATATATATAATATATATATATAGACACACACATACACACATTATATATATATATATAGACACACATACACACATTATATATATATATATATTTATATATAGACACACACATACACACATTATATATATATATTTATATATAGACACACATTATATATATATATATTATATAGACTACACACATTATATATATATATTATATATATGTATATATTATATATATAGACACACACATTATATATGTATATAGACACACACATACACACATTATATATATATTTATATATAGATACACATTATATATATATTATATATATATAGACACACACATACACACATTATATATATATATATATATTTATATATAGACACACACATTTTATATATGACACACGGTTTCTATAGAGAGGGCAAATGCAAGGCAATGATACATGATAAAACTTCCCAGTCGTTAATTTGGCAAATCATACAACAGCAAAGGTCACAGCGTGTCGGCGTGGATGGGAGCAAGCGGTGACGACAGGCCACTGTCTGTCGGAATAATGCAGCAAAAGCTCTATCAAGTGGCAGCAGCAAGATTCACACCTGGTGACTTCCCAATCTTGCTCAGGCAATCTGAGGGAAGTTGAGAATATCGCTGCTTGGTAACTAGCCTCTTCACTCAGATGTAGATCCCAGCAGCCTCTTACAGATTGGGACTGGGCAGGACGTGACTGGGAGATGGAGGCCTTGAAGGAATGGATAAATAAATGGATTTCGTGAATCTATCTTTAGAGACCAGCAGTTCTGGGAGTCTCCGAGCCAAAGCTTCATGTGGACACATCACAGAACCCCTGTCGCTAAAAGCCTGGGCCAAGGCTCGGCTGGAAATGGTGAGTTTCGCATTCTTTGTCTGATCAGTGCGGTATTTACACACTTCTGCCCGATTTCCCGTCTCCTCTCCTCAGGCTGTCGACTTCTGCTGAGCAATGTTCCCTTTATTCAAAATATGCATGTTTTCTTCCCCATTAAAAAGCCGTCGATTCGGCTGCACAGAAGGTCCGGAGAGCAATATGGCTGTGCAGCTTAGAAGGATCATTGGTGCTTGGAGTTTCCAGCCACAATCCTGTACCTCATCCCAATGGCCAAGGACCAGACAAGCGGGCTGAGTCTCCACCTTGTTAATACCCCTTTTCTCGGTGTGAATGAGATGCGAACCGCAATCCTTGTGCGGCACTCCCACCAGGCCCACATCCCCAGCATCGAAGCACTGACCACACTTGATCAGCTCCGCTGGGCGGGCCACATTGTCCGCATGCCCGACGCGAGACTCCCAAAGCAAGCGCTCTACTCGGAACTCTTTCGCAGCAAACGAGCCAAAGGCGGGCAGAGGAGACGTTACGAGGACCACCCTCAAAGCCTCCCTGATAAAGTGCGACATCCCCAACGACATATGGGAGTCCCTGGGCCAAAGACCGCCCTAAGTAGAGGAAGTGCATCTGGGAGGGCGCTGAGCACCTTGGAGCCTTGTCGCCGAGAGCGTGCAGAAAGCAAGCGCAGGCAGCGGAAGGAGCGTGCGGCAAACCAGTCCCACCCACCCTTTCCCTCAACCACTGTCTGTCCCACCTGTGACAGGGACTGTGGCTCTCGTATTGGACTGTTCAGTCACCTTAGAACTAATTTTTAGAGTGGAAGCAAGTCTTCCTCAATTCCGTGGGACTACCTATGATGATGGTGATCCCCTGTCCTCCCAGGGTCTGCCTTACCGCGAGTTTGGAACACATCGGCCCCTGCCGTTTCAAACTGCCCGGGCACTCTCCCCTCGCCCACCTGACTCCCGTTCCCGGTTAAAATTCCCGCTCCTATCTCCCTCTATGATTCCCTCTCTCTATACTCCTTCCCTTCTCCGCTCCGGCAGTCACACTGATTCTGTCTCCTCAGGGCCTGCATTCCTTTCCGTGTCACAGCTGTCAGAAGGAGTGGGTCTGGCAGGAGGTCTGCAAACTGGCGCTCTTCACTGAAGAGGAGAGGGAGAATTATGAGAAAAAACTGGTCGAATTAACCAAAGATGACACAGCGGCTTACAAAAAGGTAATGGGAAACACCTTGCGAGAGATGGACAGAAAATGGCAGGGATTGGGTGGTGTAATTAGTTGAATTACACTGGAGTGGGCAGTTCGGAGAAGGTTCAATCGGTTGATTCCAGAGATGAGGGGGTTGACTTATGAGGAAAGGTTGAGTAGGTTGGGCCTCTCTACTCATTGGAATTCAGAAGAATGAGAGGTGATTTTATCGAAACGTATTAGATTATGAGGGGGCTTGACAAGGTGGATGCAGAGAGGATGTTTCCACTGATGGGGGAGACTAGAACTAGGGGGCATGATCTTAGAATAAGGGGCCGCCCATTTAAAACTGAGATCAGGAGACATTTCTTCTCTCAGAGGATTGTTGATCTGTGGAATTCGCTGCCTCAGAGAGCTGTGGAAGCTGGGACATTGAATAAATTTAAGACAGAAATAGACAGTTTCTTAAACGATAAGAGGATAAGGGGTTATGGGGAGCGGGCGGGGAAGTGGAGCTGAGTCCATGATCGGATCAACCATGATCTTATTAAATGGCGGAACAGGCTCAAGGGGCCGTATGGCCTGCTTCTGCTCCTATTTCTTATGTTCTTATGTAAACTCTCCCTGGCTGCTGACTGCAAAGATCCTTCTTCAAATAAGTTTGGACCCAGTGTTAACCTAGTTCCAATCAGGCACAGGCCCACAGCATCAACCTGTGCCAATTCAGCATCAAGCGGACAATCTCTATTGTGTTCCTAACACAGATGAGACTGCACACAGGGAGGTTAAAGTAACAGTGACCTCAGTCTTTATTAAGACACTCCAGAGTGAGGAACAGGCTTATATACAATGCTCCCAAGGGATGCTGGGATCCCTTGGGACTTCAGGGGATGCGCACCCTGGTGGCGGAACATGGGAGTGCATGCTTTACAGATACACAACATCACTCCCCCTGTCCCCCCAAAGTCAAAGTAAAAACTATTTACAAGGTGAGGCGGTCGGGAGCCTTTCTTTCCCTGGTGGACTGCCTCGGTACAAATGTCTGTTCTGGTGTGTTGGCTGTGCCCTCGCTGGGCTGGCGTGTTGTTGGCCCTGCAGGGCTGCTGGGTGAGCCTGGCCTTGCTGGGCTGTTGGGCTGTGATGGGTTCGATTTCTTGGTCTGGGGTGGTGTCGTTGATCCTTTGAGTGTGTGCTGTGGGCTCAAAAAAGGTGGTGTCTGCTGTGGGTTGTTCAGGGCAGTCTGTGAACCGCAGCCTCGTTTGGTCCAGGTGCCTTCTGCAAATTGTCCATTGTCTAGTTTGACTACAAACACCCTACTCCCTTCTTTAGCTATCACCGTGCCCGCGAGCCACTTGGGACCATGTCCATAGTTTAGCACATACACAGGGTCATTCAGATCAATTTCCCGTGACACAGTGGCGCGACCATCGTTTACATTTTGTTGCTGCCGCCTGCTCTCTACCTGATCATGCAGGTTGGGGTGAACCAGCGAGTCTGGTTTTAAGTGTCCTTTTCATGAGTAGCTCAGCCGGGGGCGCCCCTGTGAGCGAGTGGGATCTCGTGCGGTAGCTGAGCAGTACTCGGGACAGGCGGGTTTAGAGTGATCCAACTGTGACTCGTTTAAGGCTCTGTTTGATGGTTTGCACTGCCCGCTCTGCCTGCCCATTGGAGGCTGGTTTAAACGGGGCCGAGGTGACATGTTTGATCCCATTGCGGGTCATGAATTCTTTAAATTGGGCACTGGTGAAACATGACCCGTTGTCACTGACCAGTATGTCAGGCAGGCCGTGGGTGGCAAACTTGGCCCTCAGGCTTTCAATGGTGGTGGTGGCGGTGCTTCCCAACATTATTTCACATTCAATCCATTTAGAAAAAGCATCCACCACCACCAGGAACATTTTACCGAGAAACGGGCCTGCATAGTCGACGTGGATCCTCAACCATAGTCTAGAGGGCCAGGACCACAAACTTAGTGGTGCCTCTCTGGGCACATTGCTCAACTGAGCACACACACGGTTACCCCACAACATGCAGTCTGCCTGAATATACAGCTCGTCCTTTCGCCGCTGGAACGGCTTGATTAGCTCTTGCATTTCAACGGGGATGCTGGCCCAGCTCCCATGCAGTACACAGTTTTTTACTAGGGACAGCAGAGGATCTTGGCTGGTCCAAGTCCTAATCTGGCGGGCCGTGACAGGTGATTTATCATTTTCAAATGCTTCCATGACCATCAACAAGTCTGTGGGCTGCACCACCATCAACAAGTTTGCAGGCTGCGCCATTTCCACCCCCGTGGTGGGCAATGGTAGCTGACTGAGAGCATCCGCACAATTCTCGGTGCCTGGCCTGTGGCGGATGGTAAAGTTATACACTGACAGCGCGAGTGCCCACCTTTGTATGCGGGCTGAGGCATTAGTATTTATCCCCTTATTTTCAGCGAACAGGGGTATGAGGGGCTTGTGATCGGTTTCCAGCTCAAATTTGAGGGCAAACAGGTACTGATGCATTTTCTTTACCCCGAACACACATGCTAATGCCTCTTTCTCAATCATTCTGTAGGCTCTCTCGGCCTTAGACAAGCTCCTGGAGGCATAGGCGACAGGTTGCAACTTCCCCGCAACACTAGCTTGTTGTAATACACACCCGACTCTGTACGACGACGCATCACATGCTAGCACAAGTCTTTTACATGGGTTATACAATACAAGCAGCTTGTGGAGCATAAAATGTTTCTGGCTTTCTCAAAAGCAATGACTTGTTTTTTTTTCCCCATACCCAGTTCTCACCTTTACGCAATAACATATGTCGGGGCTTTAAGAGGGTGCTCGCAAACACATTTCCAGTTAATTTATGAACATTGCTAGCACTTGTGTGCTGAGAGATTTGTTTGGTGTTATCACTGGTGGACATAAACGCCTGTGCTATCGCAATGACCTTACTAGGGGTCGGTGTCTCTACAGTCAAAAGTTTTCGTAGGATGGTCTCGTGGCCAAAGCCCAATACAAAAAAGTCTCTGATCATTTGCTCCAAGTAGCCATCAAACTCACATTGTCCTGCAAGTCGCCTTAGCTCGGCGACGTAGCTCGCCACTTCCTGACCTTCAGATCGCTGGCACGTGTAGAACCGATACCTCGCCATCAGCACGCTCTCCCTTGGGGTAAGATGCTCCAGAACCAGTGTACACAGCTCCTCATACGACTTATCGGTGGGTTTCACCGGAGCCAGAAGATTCTTCATGAGGCTGTAGGTCGGTGCCCCGCAGACTGTGAGGAGGACCGCTCTCCTTTTTGCAGCTCGTTGGCTGCAAAGTACTGGTCTAGCCGTTCGACATAGGCTTCCCAGTCCTCTCCTTCCGATAACTTCACCAGGATGCCCACAGTTTGCTGCATCTTTGCGTTGGATTCGTATACTCGTCACCAGTTATTGTGTTCCTAACATAGGGAGGTTAAAGTAACAGTGACCTCAATCTTTATTAAGACACTCCAGAGTGAGGAACAGGCCTTAGGGGCTGGCTTATATACAGTGCTCCCAAGGGATGCTGGGATCCCTTGGGACTTCAGGGGATGCGCTCCCTGGTGGCGGAACATAGGAGTGCATGCTTTACAGATACACAACAATCTCAGCCACAGAGATTTCCAGCCTCAATCAGCCTGCTGGTTTTTCACAAAGCTTCCATTTTATTTTACATACTCGGATATCAATGCAGCTTGTAGACTCCTGCTTATCCAGCGAGTGTTTGATGGGACAGTGTAGAGGGAGCTTTACTCTGTATCTAACCCCGTGCTGTACCTGCTCTGGGAGTGTTTGATGGGGACAGTATAGAGGAAGCGTTACTCTGTATCTAACCCCGTGCTGTACCTGCCCTGGGAGTGTTTGATGGGACAGTGTAGAGGGAGCTTTACTCTGTATCTAACCCTGTGCTGTACCTGCCCTGGGAGTGTTTGATGGGACAGTGTAGAGGGAGCTTTACTCTGTATCTAACCCCGTGCTGTACGTGCCCTGGGAGTGTTTGATGGGACAGTGTAGAGGGAGCTTTACTCTGTATCTAACCCCCTGTACCTGCCCTGGGAGTGTTTGATGGGACAGTGTAGCAGGAGCTTTACTCTGTATCTAACCCCGTGCTGTACCTGCCCTGGGAGTGTGTGATGGGACAGTGTAGAGGGAGCTTTACTCTGTATCTAACCCCGTGCTGTACCTGCTCTGGGAGTGTTTGATGGGACAGTGTAGAGGGAGCTTTACTCTGTATCTAACCCCGTGCTGTACCTGCCCTGGGAGTGTTTGATGGGACAGTGTAGAGGGAGCGTTACTCTGTACCTGCCTGGGGAATGTGGGATGGGACAATGTAGAGGGAGCATTACTTGCCCTGGGGAGTGTGGGATGGGACAGTGTTGAGGGAGCATTACTTGCCCCGGGGAGTGTGTGATGGGCGCGTATATAAATGTCGCACAACAACGGGATCAGATTTGGCGTTGATGCCCTCTGTAGTCGAATAGCCTGTAACACTCAGTCAAGGTTGAGAATGGCCACCTGTAAAATGTAGCTGGTGGTGACTGGTGCCATGAATCAATGTCCCAGTCAGGCAGCCAACACCAGCAGCCGAGGGAACAGAAGGAAGGGTAGAATTTGTCATAGAAAAAGGGCCATTTGGCTCAATCCAACTGTGCCAACTCTGGGAGGCCTCAGCCTGTGGTCCCCTGCCCCTGTCATCTCTCCACAGCCGTTACAAAGATCTAATATTGACTGTTACCAGTCACGATGGATTCTGTCTCTGGTGGAGCATTCCAGGTCCTGTTAAAAGCTCTCGGAATTCTCGCTGAGAATTGGTCGTCATGGCTTCTTACTCACTGCATCTGTGAATAACACGACAGAGGCGAGAACAGGTGAAATCATGGCAGCCCTGAATAAAAATCAACAGAGGCCTTTGATCCGAAGATAAGACCTGACGCTGCAGTAGGTTAAACCTCCTCCCCCTGACTGAGCAAATCTCTGACCCTCCCAAGCCAACACCCCCCCCCCCCACCCGATGCTCCCCAACCCAACACCCCCCCCCACCCGACGCTCCCCAACCCAACACCCCCCCCACCCGACGCTCCCCAACCCAACACCCCCCCCCACCCGACGCTCCCCAACCCAACACCCCCCCCACCCGACGCTCCCCAACCCAACACCCCCCCCCACCCGACGCTCCCCAACCCAACACCCCCCCCCCACCCGACGCTCCCCAACCCAACACCCCCCCCACCCGACGCTCCCTAACCCAACACCCCCCCCCCACCCGACCCTCCCAAACCAACACCCCCCCCACCCGACGCTCCCCAACCCAACACCCCCCCCCACCCGACACTCCCCAACCCAACACCCCCCCCCCACCCGATGCTCCCCAACCCAACACCCCCCCCACCCGACGCTCCCCAACCCAACACCCCCCCAATCCTCCCCACCGTCACGGCAATCTTTCTCATTCACTTCCCAATTACCCAAACTACGGACAACGTGAAATACCACCTTTTAACATGCTCCTCCACTCAAATGGGCATCATCACTAGTTTGGGAAGGAGAATGGAAGTCTTGCATCACACTTAACGGAGTGCTTTTGAACTGCAGACACAGCCGGTATTGTTAGCACATACACCAGCTAAATCTCACAAACAGCAAATGGGATGACTGGCCACAGGACATGTTTTTGGCTGAGCGAGGAGAGTTAGTCGGTGTCAGCAGCGGCTAATCACTCACAGCCTGGGCTGGGCTAGCAAATCACAACGCTCTGATTGAACAGTGACAGCCCCTCCAGGCGAATGAAGGACCACACGGAGCAGCAAGAGAAAGCTGTTGTGAAACACTGCCAGACAGCACCTCCACCTGCATCGACTCATGGAATTGAAGACAAATTATTGTCCTGGTTGGGAAATGGGCTGAGTGGCAAGAGACGGAGAGTGAGAATAAAGGGCAGGTACTCTAATTGGCAGGATGTGACCAATGGTGTCCCACAGGGATCTGTGTTGGGGAAGAATGCTTGTGAGGCCTCCAGCTACCACCCGATCTCCTTACTTTGCACTTGTTAGAAAGTGCTGGAGAGGCTACTACTCCTCAGAACAGCCCCCGTCATCGGTCCAACCCTCCCTAAGGAGCAAGCGGGCTTCCGGAGCGGCCGTAACTGCTGCAACCAAGTGGTAGCTGTAACAACGCACATCGAAGCAGGCTTCCAGCACCAGCTCAAGTCCGCCCGCAGCACTCATGGACTGCCAGTGGCGTATGACACAGTATGGAAGCTCTCCACCATTTTACCCTGCAGAACAACGACCCATCGTCTGAACTCCATGCTTAGCAACCCACGCTTCAGTGTGTACACTGGCACCCACAACACGAATCTGTCCATCACCAAGGAGACCTTGACCAGTGATTTACAGAGGACAGAGGTCTACTTCCACCGATGGCGATTCCGGCCAAACCCGCAAAAGACCGGCACCTCAACATTCCACCTCAACACCCATCAAGCAAACCACCGAGCTTTGAAAGTCTCCTTTTGCGGCACAGAGGTAAACCATGCCAAAAAAACCCTCCTGTTTAGGAGTCACGCTCGATCGCACCCGGTCATATCGACAACATCTCCAGAACCTTGGGAAGAAGTTAAAGAGTAGGGTCAACGCGATCCAGAAACTCGCCGGATCCACATGGGGAGCAGACGCTCAAACCCTCCGTACAGCAGCGCTCGCCCTGGTGTACTCTACAGCGGAGTACTGCTCTCCGGCATGGCTATCCAGTCCGCAGGTCAAATCGGTTGATGTCCAGCTGAGTTCTACTATGAGAATTATCACCGGTACGCTTTAATCAACGCTAACACCTTGGCTGCCCGTGCTTGCAAACATCGCACCACCACACCTGCAGCGCGATATGCAGTCGCCAGAGAATACAACCGCTACACCAGCCAAGAGATGCCAATCCGGGCCGACTTGAACAACCTATCACCAGCCCGGCTCAAATCTAGGCGGCCATTTTGGATCGTCGCCGAAGCCCTTCAGCGATCTCTCCTCAGCCTCGATGACCGATGGCAAAATGCTTTGAAGAACTGCGACATACGGAATGGATTCCTTATAGAGGACCCCACAGTACAACCTGAAGGATCAAACCTTCCTCGCAAACAGTGGACAACCATCGACCGCCTCAGATTGGTTTTGGTCGATGCTGCCACCTTCTCCATAGGTAGAAGATTAAAGCATCTCCCATCATGCGACTGTGGAGCTCCTAATCAGACCCTGGAGCACATCATCGAGCACTGCCCTCAGAGGGAATTCACAGGCAGCCTACAAGATATCCACGCTGTTACACCGGAAGCTTTGGCCTGAATATCCGACTTAGATATTGGCGTTTGAGTTGCTTTGCTACCACCATACAGAAGAAGAAGAAGTGGCCTCAACTATTCACCGTATTTATTAACGACTTAGATAATGGGATAGAGAGCCACATATCCAAGTTTGCAGATCACACAAAGAAAGCATAGAATTACAAAGAGATATCAATAGATTAAGTGTAGCAAATCGATTTCAATGTAGGCAAGTGTGAAGTCATCCACTTTGGACCTAAAAAGGATAGAACAGAGTACTTTCTAATTGGTGAAAAGCTCGAAACAGTGGAGGTGCAAAGTGACTTGGGTGTCCATGTACATAGACCATTAAAATGTCATAGGCAGGCACAGAAAATAATCAACAAGGTTCATGGAATGCTGGACTTTATAGCTAGAGGACTGGAATACAAGGTAGTGGAGGTTATGCTACAGCTATACAAAGCCCTGGTTAGACCACACCTGGAGTTCTGTGAGCAGTAGGAAGGATATATTGGCCTGGGAGCGAGTGTAGTGTAGATTTACCAGAATGATACCTGGATTCCAAGGGTTAAGTTACGAGGAGAGATTACACAAACTAGGGCTGTACTCCCTGAAATTGAGAAGGTTAACGGGTGATTTGATCAAAGTATTCAAGATATTACGGGGAACTGACCGGGAAGATAGAGAGACTTATTTCTGGTAGTTGGGGAGTCTAGCGGATAGAGCCAGACCTTTCAGGAATGCTGTTAGGAAACACTTCTACAGGCAGAAGGGTAATCGAAGTTTGGAACTCACTTCTGGCAAACTGCAGTTGATGCTCGATCAATTGTTAATTTTAAATCTGAGATTGATAGATTTTTGTTAGCCACCGGTATTGAAGGATACGGGGCAAAGGCGGGCAGATGGAGTGAGGTCGCAGATCAGCCGTGATCTCATTGAATTGTGGAGCAGGCTCGAGGGGATAAATGGCCTCCTCCTGTGACTGCACTGAAACGACTTAAAGCTGTGGCACATATTCAGACTTTTGAACAAGTTAAAGGTGAAAATAAATTCTGTGAATAAAGAGCAGTGATCTTAGCATCTGAAAGAGAAAAGTCAAATGAATCTTTCACTTGGGATCCTTTGCTAACTTCACCTGTCTCCCCTGGCTCATATGCTGATGGACCTGTTGTGTATTTCATAGAATGGTTAGAGCACAGAAGGATGCCATTCGGCCCATCGAACCCGTTTAGCATACAAGATGTTTTTTTTGCCTTTTATTGTCTCAGAAAAGTGACAGGTGGTCAACTGGTGTCTGCAATGTGATCACATCACTGACATGGCTCTGCAAATCATTGCTGACATTAAGTTTTGTTTCAGATAACAGCGAACCTTTTATCTACCATTTTCTCCCTCCACTCTCCTCCACCTTCCCCCCCACCCCCCCACCCGCCCCCTCTCCCCATGAAGGAGTTGACACACTTTTGGGAGGTACAGTTCCAGGGGTTCACCGTGCCCTCGAGTACCACATCCAAGTGGCCATCCTTCATGTTACAATGAACGTTAGCAGGCTCTTCAACCAAAGGGGCATCACAGCTGAAGTAGCAGAGTTCGCAGTCCTTCTGTCACTTGAGCTGCGCCCGCAACTTGAGTCTGGACAAGTTGCGCAAGTGGAGTCGGGGGGGGGGGGGGGGGGAACGGTGGAGAAGGGGTTATATAAATGATTGTTACACAAGTTAATTCTCTCTTTCTCTCTCTCATGTCTATTAGTGTCCTGTCTGCAATTTCCTTGTGCAGAGAGTGAATCTGGAGAGCCTGTCTGTGGAGTGTCAGTTCTGTTCCAAGGCAAGAGGGAAGCTCTATCGGTTCTGCTGGGACTGTATGAGGGAGTGGAAAAGCCCAGCCTCACACAACACTGACTGCGGCAATGAGTCCTGCTCCACCACGGCAATGCTGCAGTCCTGCCCGCTCATTGAGGCCCCCGATATTGAGGTACACCAGTGCCCCACAGTTCGAGCTTGTCCCAACTGCGAGACCCTGGTGTCTCATTGTCAGGAGGGCTGTCCACAGGTAGAATGCCCCAACTGCTTTTATCATTTCTGTTATCGTTGCTTGGGTATTGAAGGATGTAACTTTGCAGAAATTGTGGAGCTGAGTGATGACGATGACACAAATTACGAGGATTGCGATGATGATGATGAGAATTTCTCTGAATGTATTAATGCTGCAAGACAGAAAATTACTGGCAAAAAGAACTACAAAATAAATCCTACCTACAAGGGGGATGAGAATGTGACAGACCATGATGGCGAAGGCAACAACGAACAGGGATTCATCTGGCGTTGACTGGCAGAGCAGCCTTGATACAGGGAGTGAACGGCTCCATCTCCTCCTCCCAGTGAGGGTCAAGGCACCATGGAAGAAGCTTCAACGTGACCTCGGATCAAACACTCCTCACTGCAAACATCAGTCGCCTGCAATAGTGACAGATAATAAAAAATTAAAACTTGCATTTATCACGACTCTCAAACATCTTTAAAGTGGCTCATACACCATGAATGATTTTTCAAGTGCATCAATTGTAGTTATAGAAACATAGAAACATAGAAAATAGGTTCAGGAGTAGGCCATTTGGCCCTTCGAGCCTGCACCACCATTCAATATGATCATGGTTGATCATGCAACCTCAGTACCCCTTCCCTGCTTTCTCTCCATACCCCTTGATCCCTTTAGCCGTAAGGGCCACATCTAACTCCCTCTTGAATATATCTAACGAACTGGCACCAACAACTCTCTGTGGTAGAGAATTCCACAGGTTAACAACTCTCTGAGTGAAGACGTTTCTCCTCATCTCAGTCCTAAATGGCTTACCTCTTATCCTTAGACTGTGACCCCTGGTTCTGGATTTCCCCAACATCGGGAACATTCTTCCTGCATCTAACCTGTCCAGTCCCGTCAGAATTTTATATGTTTCGATGAGATCTCCTCTCATTCTTCTAAATTCCAGTGAATACAGGCCCAGTCGATCCAGTCTCTCCTCATATGTCAGTCCTGCCATTCCGGGAATCAGACTGGTGATGCAGGAAAGAGTCATTTTACTTGTTCCACTGGCAACGATTACATCAGAATCTCTACACTTCCAATTGCCCAAAACCCTCCGAGATCTCTGCGCTCCTGTGAAGCATCTTAGGATGTTTTGCTGCACTAAAGGCGCTAAATGCAAGTTGTTGGGCATTGTCACTCTGTCATGCAATTATAATAGACCGAGGCAAATTTTAAACCGGGGCTAACATATCTTTAGGACAATTCCCTTTTAAAATTGGAACTGTGATCATCATCGGCAGTCCCTCGAAGCGAGGATGACTTGCTTCCACACCAAAACGGGATGAGTTCACAGGTGTTTCAATGAAGGACCTAATATTCCGGATCCCGAACTACATCCTGATGCCTGTGCGTGGATTTTTTTAACGTGGGGTGGCCGTTGCACACCAGCCACCACACGGGGCTTGACAGAGCTAGGTCTTGGTCCAGTGGCAAGGGTTAACCAGGACGACTGGAGACCAACTCTGCTGCACGGACCTAGTGCGCGCACATATCACAGTGTGGGCTGGCCCATGCTACCCCAGGGCCCTCGCCTCTCCTGGGCCATGGTCACTTCCCTCTACAAACTCTTGCCGGTCCTTCGCCCCCTCCTGCGGTACCTGCCCGCACTGCAGTCAGCGACCTGGCTTCGTAACCGTCGCCCTCCCGCAACAGCACACGCTGCTCCCTGCCGTGGTATGCTGCCGCACGCTGCTTCCTCCAATGGCCCCGGCCTGCTGGTGGTCTTGCAGGCCGGGACCGGGTCGATTTCTGGGCTGGGCCACCGCACGCTGCTCCCACCAATATAAATATTAAACGGGTCGCAAGAGGAGGGACGGAGCCGATTAGGGACCAAAATAGAGACCCACGCATAGAGGTAGAAGGCATGGTTGATGTACTAAACGAGTACTATGCATTAGTCTGTCCCAAGGAAGAAGAGGCTGCCAAAGTCAATTGGGACTATGAGAAAGTGGAAAGCCCAACCTCACACAGAACTGATTGCGGCAATGAAACCTGCTCCATCACGACAATGCTACAGTCCTGCCCACTTATTGAGGCCCCCGATATTGAGGTACACCAGTACCCCATAGTTCGGCTTTTAGATTTTAGAATTCAGCAAAGGAGGACCAAGAAATTGATGAGGAAAGAGAAACAGAAATTAGCAAGAGACATTAAAAACAGATTTTAACGTTTCTATAGTTATGTAAATCGGAAGAGATTAGTGAAAATAAAACGTGGGCCTATTAGAGGCAGAGACAGGAGAAATTATAATGGGCAATAAGTAAATGGCAGAGACATTAAATAAATATTCGCGGTAAAAAAGCATTCTGGAAATAATGGGGAACCAAGGGTCTCGAGAGAATGAGGAACTTAAAGAAATCAGTACAAGTAAAGATATAGTACTGGAGAAATGAATGGGACTAAGTGGTGCTAAATCCCCTAGACCTGATGACCTGCATCCTAGGGTTTTAAAAGAGGGAGCTGCAGAGATAGTGTACGCACTTAATCTTCCAAAATTTCCTAGATTCTGGAACAGTCCCCAAGAATTGGAAGATAGCAAACATAACCGCGCTGTTTCAGAAAGGAGGAAGAAAAAACATGGGGAACTATAGGCCAGTTACCCTGACATCAATAGTAGGTAAAATGCTAGGATCTATTATTAGGGACGTGGTAACAGGGCACTTGGAAAATCATATTCGTACGAAAGGATATACTTGCTTTGGAGGCAGTTCAGAGAAAGTTCACTAGGTTGATTCCAGAGATGAGGGGGTTGACTTATGAGGAAAGGTTGAGTAGGTTGGGCCTCTACTCATTCGAATTCAGAAGAATGAGAGCCGATCTTATCGAAACGTATTAGATTATGAGGGGGCTTGACAAGGTGGATGCAGAGAGGCTGTTTCCACTGACGGGGGAGACTAGAACTAGAGGGCACGATCTTAGAATAAGGGGCCGCCCATTTAAAACTGAGACGAAGAGAAATTTCTTCTCTCTGAGGGTTGTAAATCTGTGGAATTCACTGCCTCAGAGAGCTGTGGAAACTGGGACATTAAATACATTTAAGACAGATAGTTTCTTAACCGATAAGGGAATAAGGGGTTATGGGGAGCGGGCAGGGAAGTGGACCTGAGTCCATGATCGGATCAGCCAAGATCATATAAAATGGCGGAGCAGGCTCGAGGGGTCGTATGGCCTACTCCTGCTCCTATTTCTTATGTTCTTATAATATGATTAGGCAGAGTCAACATGGTTTTATGAAAGGGAAATCGTGTTTGACAAATCTGTTAGTTTTTTGAAGATATAACTAGTAGGATGGATAAGGGGGAACCAGTGGATGTAGTGTATCTAGATTTTCAAAAAGCATTCGATGCACATGAGGAAACGTTACAGGGACACATAGAAACATAGAAAATAGGTGCAGGAGTAGGCCATTCGGCCCTTCGAGCCTGCACCACCATTCAATAAGATCATGGCAGTTCATTCCCTCAGTACCCCTTTCCTGCTTTCTCTCCATACCCCTTGATCCCCTTAGCCGGAAGGGCCATATGTAACTCCCTCCTGAATATATCCAATGAACTTGCATCAACAACTCTCTGCGGCAGGGAATTCCACAGGTTAACAATTCTCTGAGTGAAGAAGTTTCTCCTCATCTCAGTCCTAAATGGCCTACCCCTTATCCTAAGACTGTGTCCCCTGGTTCTGGACTTCCCCAACATCAGGAACACTCTACCCACATCTAACCTGTCCCGACCCGTCAGAATCTTACATGTTTCTATGAGATCCCCTCTCATCCTTCTAAATTCCAATGTATAAAGGCCCAGTTGATCCAGTCTCTCCTCATATGTCAGTCCAGCCATCCCGGGAATCAGTCTCAAAGCCTCCCTGATAAAGTGCAGCATCCCCACCGACACCTGGTAGTCCCTGGCTAAAGACCGCCCTAAGTGGAGGAAGTGCATCTGGGAGGGCGCTGAGCACCTCGAGTCTCATCGTCGAGAGCATGCAGAAATCAAACGCAGGCAGCGGAAAGAGCGTGCGGCAAACCAATCCCACTCACCCTTTCCTTCAACGACTATCTGTCTCACCTGTGACAAGGACTGTGGCTTTCGTATTGCACTGTTCAGCCAGCTAAGGACTCATTTTAAGAGTGGCAGCAAGTCTTCCTCGATTCCGAGGGACTGCCTATGATGATGATGATGAGGTTATTACACAAAATTAGGACTCATGGGATTGGGGGTAATATATTAACATGGACTGAGGATTGTTAATGGATAGAAAACAGCGTAAGAATAAACAGGACTTTTTCCGGTTGGAAGGCTATAGATCGCGGGGTACCGCAAGGATCAGTGTTTGGGCCTCAGCTATTCACAATCTACATTAATGAGGGGACCGAGTGTAATGTAACCAAATTTGATGATGATAACAAAGCTAGGTGGGAAAGTAAGCTGTGAGGAGGATGCAAAGAGGCTTCAAAGAGATATAGACAGTGTCATGTACTCACCTGTGAGTATGCTCACAGGTTGGTAGAGCTGTTGAGTTGGGAGTGGCTTAGTCAGTCACATGATGTTCACAAGACTCATAGAACCATAGAACGGTTACAGCACAGAAGGAGGCCATTCGGCCCGTCGAGCCCGTGCCAACTCTGCAAGAGCACTTCAGTGAGTCCCACTCCCCCCCGCCCTTTCCCCGTAGCCCTGCAAATCTTTCCCCTTCAGATACTTATCCAACTCCCTTTTGAAAGCCATGATTGAGTCTGCCTCCACCACCCTCTCAGGCAGCGCATTCCAGATCCTAACCACTCGCTGCGTAAAGAAGTTTTTTCTTACATCATCTTTGGTTCTTCTGCCAATCACCTTAAATCTGTGTCCTCTGGTTCTTGACCCTTCCACCAATGAGAACAGTAAAATAGTAAAACTCAATAAAACCCCGGCCAGTTGGGTTCAGGGGATCCACGATGGGGCAGGTGATTGTGAGTCTGGTGGATGAACTGGTAATGTGCAGTGTGATTGTTAAACCTTTTGCTAATAAACCAACTAGTTCTTAATAGCAATGTGTTGCTATGAATTCTTAAGCAAAGAACCCATGAAGCAAATACATTCCAGACGAGTTAAGTGAGTGGGCAAAACATGGCAGATTGAGTATAAGGAGAAGTGGAGAAACACAAAATTATTCACTTTTCGTAAAAAAAAAATAGAAAAGCAGAATATTTTTAAATGACGAGATGTTGGGAAATCTTGGTATTCAGAGGGACTGGTGTGTCCGTGTACACAAATCACTGAAAGCTAACATGCAGGTACAGCAACCAATTGGAAAGTGAATGGTATGTTGTCCTTTATGACAAAGGGATTTGAATACAAGAGTAAAGAAGTCCGACTGCAATTATATAGGGTCTTGGTGAGACCGCACCTGAAGTACTGTGTACAGTTTTGGTTTCCAGGATATACTTGCCTAAGTGGCAGTGCAACGATGGTTCACCAGACTGATTTCTGGGACGTGAGGGGTGGGGGAAATTGTCCTATGAGGAAAGATTCAGTAAGCTAGGCTTACATGCCCTTGAATTTAGAAGAATGAGAGGTGATCTCAATGAAACATACAAGATTCTGAGGGGAAATGACAGGGTAGATGGTGAGAGGCAGTTTCCCCCTGGCTGGGGAGTCTTGAATAAAGAGTCAGACTAAATACTGCAAGCTCAAAGTAAGATGTGACCGTAGTTCTTTATTACAGATCTCAGAGTGCCTCTCCAGCCTGTGAGGCCTCCTTATATACAGGTGCTCCCAAGGGATTGTGGGATCCCTTGGGACTCCAGCGGATGAGCCCTCTGGTGGTTAGACATGGTATTTACAGGTTTACATACATAACAAAACTCGCCCCCCTGTCCCAAAGTCAATAGTGTAACATTTACAATGGGAGTCGATCTGGGGCCTTCCTTTCCCTGGTTGATCGTCTCGGTGCAAATGATGGTGTTGGTGAGTTATTTGTTGGGCCTTCGCTGGGTTGCTGCGCAGCTGGCCTTGCTGGGGGTGGTGAGTCTTGCTGGGCTGCTGTGGGTGATGGGTTCTGCTTCGTGGTCAACCGCTGGGTTGATTGCCACTTGTGTGTGTGTTGGAGGGTCGAAAAAGGTAGAGTCTATTGTGGGTTGTTCTGGATAGTCCGTAAATCTGAGTTTGGTTTGGTCCAAATGTTTCCTGCAGGTGAGTCCATTTGCGAGTTTGACCACAAACATCCTACTCCCCTCTTTGGCCAAAACAGTGCCAGCAAGCCACTTGGGACCTTGTCCATAGTCCCACAAACAGAAATACAGGATCATTTATTTCAATTTCGCATGACACATGTGCGCGATCATGATATGTATTCTGTTGAAGCCGCCTGCTCTCTACCTGTTCGTGTAGATCAGGGTGGACTAACGAGAGCCTTGTCTTAAGTGCCCTTTTCATGAGCAGTTCAGCGGGAGGAACCCCAGTGAGCGAGTGGGGTCTTGTCCGGTAACTAAGCAGGACTCGGGATGAGCGAGTCTGCAGTGAGCCTTCAGTTACCCTTTTCAAGCTCTGCTTGATTGTTTGAACTGCTCGTTCTGCCTGACTATTGGACGCTGGTTTAAACAGGGCAGACGTGACATGTTTGATCCCATTGCGGGTCATGAACTCCTTGAATTCGGCACGAGTAAAGCACGGCCCATTGTCACTTAAGGACATCAGGCAGGCCGTGCGTGGCAAACATGGCTCGTAGGCTTTCAATGGTGGCAGCGGATGTGCTTGCCAACATTATCACACATTCAATCCATTTGGAGTACGCATCTACAACCACTAAAAACATTTTTCCCAAGAATGGGCTTGCATAGTCGACATGGACCCGAGATCACAGTTTGGAGGGCCAGGACCATAAACTTAGTGGCGCCTCCCTGGGTGCATTGCTGATCTGGGAGCATGTATTACATTTGTGCATGCAGGACTCTAAATCTGCATCGATACCGGGCCATCACACGTGGGATCTGGCTATCGCTTTCATCATTACGATGCCTGGGTGGGTGCTGTGGAGATCACTAATGAAGGTGTCCCTGCCCTTTTTTGGCACAACTACCCGATTACCCCATAGGAGGCAGTCTGCCTGTATAGACATTTCATCTTTGCGCCGCTGGTACGGCTTTATTTCTTCCTGTATCTCTAACGGGACACTAGACCAACTCCCGTGGAGCACACGGTTTTTTACTAAGGACAGTAAGGGGTCCTGGCTCGTCCAGGTTCTAATCTGTTGGGCGGTGACAGGTGATTGCTCACTCTCGAATGCTTCCATTACCATAATTAAATCTGCAGGCTGTGCCATCTCCACCCCGGCGGTGGGCAATGGCAGCCTACTGAGAGCATCAGCACAGTTTTCTGTGCCTGGCCGGTGGCGGATGGCGTAGTTGCATGCGGACAACGTGAGCGCCCATCGCCTTTTGGCTAAGATCATGCGTAACTGACCTGACAGGGGAGTAGCCACCATGACCTCCGGGTGGTTCTCCCTGGATCAGGAAGGTATATGCTTGCTTTTTTGGAAACAGGAGGTGGGTGGGGTGGCTTGACCCATCCACCTCCACGGAGGTGTGTGGGGGACCTGACCCATCCACCTCCACGGAGGTGTGTGGGGGACCTGACCCATCCACCTCCATGGCACGAACCTGGTATTGCAGTACTTCCAGGAACGGTGCAGTGGCTCTAGGCCTTTTGGCTAAGAGCATTGGCGCAGAGTGATCCTTGGCGTGTGCAAGGTGACCTCTGGCGTTTGTGATTTGACAAAGAATTGGAACGATTGGCTACGAATTTCAAAAAAAAAAAAAAAACACGTGAGCGCCCATCGTAGCAGATGTAATGTACACAAATTCC
Organism: Pristiophorus japonicus; assembly: GCF_044704955.1. Taxonomy (NCBI): domain Eukaryota; kingdom Metazoa; phylum Chordata; class Chondrichthyes; family Pristiophoridae; genus Pristiophorus; species Pristiophorus japonicus. Next base: position 91,519,198 of record NC_091996.1, read on the forward strand.
CCTCCAAGGCTAATTAACGTGTATGCCTCGCCTCTCAGATCAGAGCGGCTGGCACTCTTCCAGCAGTTCCCACTGCTGCTGGCAACGTCCAGGCCGGTCATTCTGGGCAGTGACTTCAACTGCATCATCGATGCGACTGGACGATCCAGCAGAGCCGACAGCAAGCTGGACACCACGTCCAGACTCCTGATGGACGCGGTAAAAGACGCCAAGCTGTGCGACGTCTTCAGCAACCCTGCAGACGGAGCACCGCGCAGTTACACCTGGTCGAGACCAGACGGGTCCGCCCGTTCCAGAATAGACTTCCTGTTTGTGTCCCACACGCTCAAGGTCAGATCCACCGACGTCACGCCGGTGTTCTTCTCTGACCACTGCATCCTGCTGGCCGACTGTCGCCCACAGGAAAACCAGAAAGTTGGCAGAGGGATATGGAAGCTGAACGTGAAACCATTGACTCCGGAAAACGTTGAGGAACTAAAGAGGGATTACAAAGGTTGGAGAACCGTAAAGCCCCTCTGCGATTCCCCGATGCACTGGTGGGAAACAATCAAGACGAACATCAAGAGGTTCTTCATCCTCAAAAGTGTTCAGGAGGTGCGAGGGAGACAGAGGGAATTGTCCCAACTCCAGACGAATATGCAAAACCTGCTCCTGCTGCAGTCGATGGGGGTCGATGTCGCGGAGGAACTCGAAGAGGTGAAGGGCCAGCAAGCCTCGCTCTTTGCCTCAGAGTCCTCCAAGATCATCTTCCGCTCCAGAGTCCGCTCCGTCGAGCAGGACGAGATGTGTTCGCGTTTCTTCTTCCAAAAGGTACACAGGGGGAGCTCTGTGATCACCAGCCTAAAGGAAGAAGACGGTTCTGTGACGTCTTCGCAGCCTGACATGCAGAGGATCAGCAAATCCTTCTATGCCAGGCTGTACGACGTCAAGCCCACAGACCGCGTGGCCTCCCATCTTTCCTGTCATCTATCTCGGAGGTCTTAGACGACAGCAAGCGGGAGAGTCTGGACCACCCGCTAACTCTGGACGAGCTGACAAAGGCCGTCCGGTCCTTCGAGACAAATAAAACTCCCGGTCAAGTTGTATTCGGCTCTGTGGGACTGGATAGGCCCAGACCTGCTGGAAGTGTACGGAGGTATGCTTCTGGCCGGCAGCATGTCAGAATCGATGAGGATCGGCATCATCACCCTCATCTACAAGCAGAAGGGGGAAAGGGAGGAAATCAAAAACTGGCGGCCCATTTCGCTGCTCAATGTGGACTACAAGATCTGTCAAAGGTCATTGCCAACAGGGTCACGTTTGCTGTGGAGCTGGTGATTCACCCGGACCAGACCTGCGCTGTCCCCGGCAGGAAGATCTCTGATAGCCTTGCGCTACTCAGGGATACGATCGCCTCCATGCGGGACAGGAGGGTGGACACCTGCTTAATCAGCTTAGACCAGGAGAAAGCCTTTGACAGGGTATCGCACACGTACCTGATGGACGAGCACTCCAAAGTGGGGTTTGGGGAGGGTATCCGCAATTGGGTCCAACTGCTCTACACGGACATCAGTAGTGCAGTCCTAATCAACGGGTGGGAAACTCAAAGCTTTCCGATCAGATCTGGAGTCAGGCAAGGCTGTCCTCTCTCCTCTGTCTTGTTTGTGTGTTGTATCGAACCCTTTGCCGAGTCCATCAGGAAGGATGCGGGCATTAGAGGGGTGACAATCCCAGGCAGCGGAGGCACTCAGGTCAAGACCTCCCTGTACATGGATGACGTCGCCGTCTTTTGCTCGGATCCGCAGTCAGTCCGCAGATTGCTCACAATCTGCGACCAGTTTGAGCTGGCCTCGGGAGCAAAGGTCAATCGCAGCAAGAGCGAGGCCATGCTCTTTGGCAACTGGACCGATCGAGCCTCCATTCCCTTCACCGTCAAGCCAGATTTCCTGAAGGTGTTGGGAATATGGTTCGGAGCGGACGGGGCGTGCGCCAAAAACTAGGACGAGCGTATCGCCAAGGTCAAACAAAAACTGGGATGGTGGAAGCTGCGCTTCCTCTCCATGGCAGGAAAGAACCTGGTCATCAGGAGTGAGGTGCTCTCGGGGTTGCTGCATGTGGCACAGGTCTGGCCCATCCCCTGCTCCTGTGCCGCGGCAGTCACCCGGGCCGTCTTCCACTTTGTCTGGAGGTCCAAAATGGAACGTGTCCGCAGAGACACAATGTACAAATCTCTGGACAGTGGAGGAAAGGACATTCCGAACGTGGCACTCATCCTGATGGCCACCTTTGTGTGCGGCTGCATCAAGCTGTGCACAGACCCCCGGTACGCAAACACCAAGTGTCACGACGTGCTGAGGTTCTACCTGTCCCCATTGTTGCGAAGGATGGGCCTGGCCACGCTGCCGCGAAACGCCCCCACCAGTTGCACCATGCCTGTCCACCTGTCCTTCGTGGAAAATTTTCTCACAAAAAACCCCTTTGACCACAAGGCCATAAAACAGTGGTCAGCATGTAAGGTCCTGGACGCCCTACGAAAGAAGGAGAGGGTGGACCCTGTCGGGTGGTTCCCTGAGCGGACTGTCGAACTTATTTGGCAGAACGTCTCATCGCCAGAGCTTTCACACAAGCACCAAGACATAGCTTGGTTGGCGGTGAGGAGGGCCTTACCTGTCAGAGCGTTCATGCACAGCCGACATATCATCAACACGGCACGCTGCCCCCGAGTCGGCTGCGGGGCAGACGAGACTGTCACCCATCTCCTTCAGGATTGCGCCTTCGCAAGGCAGATTTGGAAAGAGATGCAGTGGTTGCTGTCGAGGTTCATCCCAAGCAGCTCTGTAACACAGGACTCTGTGCTCTACGGGCTGTTCCCAGGGACAAACACCGAGACAGACATCACCTGCTGCTGGAGGGCCATCAACTCGGTCAAAGACGCTCTTTGGTCTTGCCGAAACTTGCTGGTCTTCCAGAGCAAGGAGATGACCACGTCTGCGTGTTGCAGACTGGCGCAATCCAAAATCCAGGATTACGTGCTGAGGGCCGCACTTAAAATTGGTGCAGTCGCCGCAAAGGCACGGTGGGGAAGGGCCACAGTTTAAAGCCCTTCTGTCACGGTAAACCCGGGGGCAGGAATCAGTACAAACCCCCCTCGGGCTGTACTTGTAATTTACCTTTTGTGTACATGGAGCACCATGATCTGTAAACACCGATGTAGTGCCATGTACAATGCAGGTGTGTTGCGAAATGCATGTTGAAAAGAAAAATGTTAATGTACCGTCACCCATTCCGTATACTGTATAGTGACACATGTAATGTCATTTGTTTGAATGTACTACAAGGTATCCCATATTGGACCGAATTGCACTTGAACTGGAAAACAAGGAAATGTAACGAACGGAACTGCCGTCAGCACCCAAATAATAGTGTATGGGATTGCTGACCGCAGCTAAAGGTATTGAAATGCCTTTGAATGTACTGTACAGATTTTTTTTATGAATAAAGTATATTTTGAAATTTAAAAAAAATATGGAGCACATATACAGTTCATATACCAGGACGCCACCGATAATGATGAAAGTGCTCCTCAATGGCATCCCAGTATTAATGGAGTTAGACACGGGGGCCAGCCAGTCCCTGATGGGTATCAAACAGTTCGAAAGGTTGTGGGTGTCCAAGGCCAGGAGGCCAAAATTATTGCCGATTGATGCACTGCTACGGACATACACAAAGCAGATCATTCCGGTGCTAGGCAGCGCCACGGTAGTCATGACCCACAAAGATTCGGAGAACAGGTTGCCACTCTGGATTGTCCCGGGGGACGGTCCCGCACTACTGGGAGGAGTTGGCTTGCTGTCATGAACTGGAAATGGGGCGATGTCAATGCAATTTCTTCTGTGGAGCGAGTATCATGCTCACAGGTCCTGGACAAATTTGACTCATTGTTTCAACGCGGCATCGGCACTTTCATGGGGACCAAGGTAATGATTCACATAAACCCGGACGCCAGGCCAGTACACCACAAGGCCAGAGCGGTGCCGTACGTGATGCGGGAAAAGATAGAATGCGAATTGGATCGCCTGCTGAGGGAAGGCATCATCTCGCCAGTCGAATTCAGTGACTGGGCGAGCCCGATCGTGCCGGTGCTCAAGGCGGATGGGTCGGTCAGGATATGTGGCGATTACAAGGCCATCATCAATCGGGTATCACTCCAAGACCAGTACCCACTACCGAGAGCGGAGGACCTCTTTGCGACGCTATCCGGTGGCAAATTTTTTTCAAAATTGGACCTGACCTCAGCTTACATGACCCAGGAGCTGGCGAGTGAGTCGAAGAAGCTGACCACCATCACGACACACAAGGGGTTGTTTGAGTATAACAGATGGCCCTTTGGGATTCATTCGGCCGCCGCGATCTTTCAGCGAAATATGGAAAGCCTCCTCAAGTCGATTCCAAGGACGGTGGTTTTTCAAGACAACATCCTCATCACGGGTCACAATACTGAAGAACACCTCCACAACCTGGAGGAGGTGCTACGCAGACTGGACCGGATAGGGCTGCGACTGAAAAAGATGAAGTGCGTCTTCTTAGCTCCAGAGGTAGAATTCCTGGGGAGGAGGGTAGCAGCAGACGGGATTAGACCTACTGCGTCCAAAACGGAAGCGATCCAGAGAGCACCCAGACCCCGTAACACGATGGAGCTGCGTTCGTTCCTGGGGCTCCTGAACTATTTTGGTAACTTTCTTCCCAAATTGAACACGCTGTTAGAGCCACTACACGTGCTCCTACGCAAAGGTTGCAATTGGGTCTGGGGGGACAGCCAGGAAATGGCTTTTGATAGAGCACGCAATTTGTTATGCTCCAACAAACTGTTAACGTTATATGACCCGTGTGAGAAACTATGGAGTCGGGTGTGTGTTGCAGCATGTGAATGCCAATGGTCAGTTACAGCCGGTAGCTTATGCCTCCAGAAGTCTGTCCCGGGCAGAAAGGGGCTATGGGATGGTAGAAAAGGAAGCACTAGCATGTGTATATGCAGTAAAAAAAATGCACCAGTACCTGTTTGGCAGGAAATTTGAGCTGGAGACAGATCACAAACCCCTAACATCCCTTTTGGCTGACAACAAGGCCATAAATGCGAATGCATCGGCCCGCATACAGAGGTGGGCACTTACGTTAGCCGCCTATGACTACACAATTCGGCATAGACTGGGCACTGAAAATTGTGCCGATGCACTCAGCAGGCTACCACTAGTCACCACTGAGGGGGCAGCTGAGCATGATGCTGAGATGGTCATGGCTGTTGAAGCTTTCGAAAGCGAAGGCCCACCTGTGACAGCCTGTCAGATTAAAGTCTGGACAAATAAAGACCCGCTACTGTCTTTAATTAAGAAATATGTCCTGAATGGGGACTGGGCAGCCACGTACGGGGCATACCCTGAGGAGTTTAAACCATTTCATAGGTGCAGGGATGAACTCTCGATTCAGGCCAATTGCCTACTATGGGGAAACCGTGTAGTTATGTCCCAGATGGGCAGAGAGGTGTTTATCAGAGAACTTCACAATGAGCACCCAGGCATTGTCATGATGAAGGCAATTGCCAGGTCACTCATTTGGTGGCCAGGAATAGATGTAGACTTGGAACTTTGTGTTCGCTGGTGCAACATGTATGCTCAGCTGGGCAACGCACCCAGGGAAGCCCCCCTTAGCCCTGGTCCTGGCCCGCCAAGCCATGGTCACGCATCCACATGGACTACGCAGGTCCTTTCATGGGAAAAATTTTTTTGGTTGTAGTAGACGCCTACTCCAAATGGATTGAGTGTGCCATTTTAAATTCAAGCACATCCTCTGCCACGGTAGAAAGTCTACGGGCAATGTTCGCCGCCCATGGTCTACCGGATGTCTTGGTCAGCGACAATGGCCCGTGCTTCACAAGCACTGAATTCCAGGACTTCATGGCAGGCAATGGAATCAACCATGTCAGAACGGCACCATTCAAGCCGGCCTCAAACGGCCAGGCGGAACAAGCAGTGCAGATAATCAAACAGGGGATGCTCAGAATCCAAGGGGGTTCCCTACAAAGCCGCTTATCACGCCTCCTGTTGGTCTACAGATCCCGACCACACTCGCTCACAGGGGTTCCACCCGCAGAGCTGCTAATGAAAAGGTCGCTCAAAACGTTTATACACCCTACTATGAAAGAAATTGTTGAGACCTGTCGTCAGTCACAATGTAACTACCATGGCAGGAATGCGAGGGCGCGATGTATTGATGTCAATGACCCTGTTTTTGTCCTTAATTACGCTGCGGGGCCCAAATGGCTTGCAGACACTGTGATTGCAAAAGAGGGTAATAGGGTTTTGGTAGTTAAACTTACCAATGGACAAATCTGCTGCAAACACGTGGATCAAACTAAAAGGAGGTTCAGCAACCCCATAGAAGAAGCAGAGGAAGAACACGACGTAGAGTTTACTCCACCACAGGTGACCGAACACCTGAACCAAGTGGAGGAGAGCCCAGTCACTGTGGGCAGTCCAGACAGGCCTGAGGCACCACAAACAGCAGACACTCAGACCAGCGCCCAACAACCGGAGCCCCAACTCAGGCGCTCTACAAGGGAGCGTAAACCACCAGAGAGACTTAACCTGTGATCTCAATAAGACTTTGGGGAGGAGGTGATGTCATGTATTCAACTGTCACTGTAACCCATGTATAAGCTGACCTAAGTTGTATACCTTGAGAACACTGACCACAGGGGGCGAACTTGTGGGAGACTCTCCTAACCCGGACTTTCCTGTACAAAAGGGGAAGCTCCACCCACCGTCTGCCTCTTGAGGTCTTGGTAATAAAGGTAACTGGTCACAGAGTGATCTTTTCTCAAGTATGGGCCTCGTGTGCATTTCTACTGTATAGTATGCACATATTAGAAATGATGTGTCTGGGATAGGTTACTATGTACACAAGAGACCAACACAGCAAAACCTTCTGTTGTCTTGCCTATCACAGCACCTGGATCAGTTTTAGTATCTGACTTAGGGTAACGTATCCAAGTTTGCTGATGATAAAAAGTTAGGTGGGAAAGTAAGCTGTGAGGAGGACGCAAAGAGGCTGCAGTGAGACATAGACAGGTTGACTGAGTGCGCAAGAACGTGGCAAATGGAATACAATATAGGCAAATGTGAAGTTATCCACTTTAGTAGGAAAAACAAAAAAGCAGAATATTTGTGGAAGACCGATTGTCCTTGTACTATCTTTGTTACCTCTAGACTTGACTATTCCAGTGCACTCCTGGCTGGCCTCCCACATTTTACCTTGTCTAGGTTTGAAGTCATCTAAAACTTGCCCCGTGTCCTAACTCGCACCAAGTCCTGCTCACCCATCACCCCCTGTGCTCGCTGCCTGTGTCCTAACTCGCACCAAGTCCCGCTCACCCATCACCCCCTGTGCTCGGTGCCCCGTGTCCTAACTCGCATCGAGTCCCGCTCACCCATCACCCCCTGTGCTCGCTGCACCGAGTCCCGCTCACCCATCACCCCCTGTGCTCGCTGCCCCGTGTCCTAACTCGCACCGAGTCCCGCTCACCCATCACCCCCTGTGCTCGGTGCCTGTGTCCTAACTCGCACCGAGTCCCGCTCACCCATCACCCCCTGTGCTCGGTGCCTGTGTCCTAACTCGCACCAAGTCCCGCTCACCCCATCACCCCCTGTGCTCGTCGACCTACATTGGCTTCCAGTTAAGCAACGCCTTGATGTCAAAATTCTCATCCTTGTTTACAAATCCCTCCATGGCCCTCGCCCCTCCCTAGCTCTGTAATTTCCACCAGTCCCAGAGATATATGTGCTCCTCTAATTCTGCCCTCGGGCATCCCTGATTATAATCACTCAACCACTGGTGGCTGTGCCTTCTGTTGCCTAGGCCCCAAGCTCTGGAACTCCCTGCCTAAACCGCTCCGCCTCAATCTCCTGTTTTAAAACGCTCCTTGAAACCTAGCTCTTTGACCAAGCTTTTGGTCACCTGCCCTAATTTCTCTTTATGTGGCTCTGTGTCAAATGTTTTGTCTTACTACGTTAGAGGCGCATATATAAATACAACTTGTTGTGGCAGGTACAACTATTTTAATAGAAACTTCAACAAGTGCCCCCTTTTGGCAATAGAACCCACAAATTAACTATTTAAAACTGTAACGAAAACCTTTAATCAAATTAAAATTTGGTTGCCGGGGGTGATGATGCACTCCAGGCCCTCCGGCGCCCACCTCTCGCGGAAGGCCGCGAGCGTACCGGTGGACACCGCGTGCTCCATCTCCAGGGACACCCTGGCTCGGATGTACGCGCGGAAGAGAGGCAGGCAGTCGGGACTGAATGACCCCCTGGACCGCTCGCTACCTGGACTGGTTAATGGCCACCTTGGCCGTGCCCAGGAGCAGTCCTACGAGGAGGCATTCCGACCTGCCCGCTCCCCTTCGTACAGGGTGCCCAAAGATCAGGAGCATGGGACTGAAGTCTAACCAGAATTTGAGGAACAACCCCTTCAGATAATAGAAGAGGGGCTGCAACCTCACACACTCTACATAACCGTGGAACACGGACTCTTCCAAACCACAGAAATTGCCTGGGAGTCCATGAACTGACTTAAAAACCGATTGCACGGAACTGACCCGTGCAACACCCTCCAGGCCAAGTCCCCAATAGATAAAGGGAGGACTCCCGCGTAGAGAGCACTCTATTAGGTCGTTGCAGGAACAGCAAGCAATTAGGAAGGCAAATGGTATGTGAGCTTTTGTCACAAAGGGATTAGAGTATAAGAAATAGGAGCAGGAGTAGGCCGTATGAGCCCTCGAGCCTGCTCCGTATAAGAGTAAAGAAGTCTTACTATAATTATACAGGGCATTGATGAGGCCACACCTGGAGTACTGTGTACAGTTCTGGTCTCCTTAGCTAAGAAAATACATACTTGCCTTAGAGGGAGTGCAACGAAGGTTCACTTGCCTGGTTCCTGGGATAAGGTGATTGCCCTATGAGGAGAGATTGAGTAGACTAGGCCTATATTTTCTAGTTTAGAAGAACGAGAGTTGATCTAATTGAAACATATAACATTCTTAAGGGGCTTGACAGAGTTAATGCTGAGAAAATGTTTCCTTAGGCTGGGGAGTCCAGGACACGGGGTCACAGTCTCAGGATAAGGGGTCGGCCATTTAAGACTGAGATGAGGAGAAATTTCTTCACTCAAATGGCTGTGAATCTTTGGAATTCTCTACTCGAGAGAGCCGTGGACGCTCAGTCGTTGCCTATATTGAAGAAAGACGTTGATAGATTTTGGGGAATTGAGGGATATGGGGATAGTGTGGGAAGGTGGAGTTGAGGTAAAAGATCTGATTAAATGGCGGAGCAGGCACAAAGACCAAATGGCCTACTCTTGCTACTATTTTCTATGCTCTTAAAAGAATTTAAAGGTTTTTAAAAACATTCCTCCTCTGCTAAAGGCACGGATTCTTGCCGAGGTACGTTCTACAGAAGCCCTGTGACATCTTGTCCATGTCCCCATTCTTCACGTGTGAGCCGAGACACTGAGTGAGCAGCTATTCGACTGTACGAGCATCACCGCTGGGGCATCGCCGGCCCTCTCCCGAAGCCCACGTTCGGTAGCAGGAATGATTGGGCAGCAATCCAGAGCAGCAACCCGACTCCTTGTCCCCTTGGTTAGCCCAGGATTACTGTGGCTGTTCGTCGCACCCCTGCTGCTCCAATCAGCTAACACGGGGACAAGAGGCCATTGAGCCCCTGGAACTTGTTACCATGGGGACAGGGGGTCATTGGTCCCCTGGAGCCCGTCACCATGAGAACAGGAGGCCATTGGTCCCCAGGAACTTGTTACCATGGGGACAGGGGGGGTCATTGGTCCCCTGGAGCCCGTCACCCTGGGAACAGGAGGCCATTGGGCTCCTGGAGCCCGTCACCATGGGAACAGGAGGCCATTGGTCCCCAGGAGCCCATTTCCATGGGAACAGGGGGCCAATGGGCCCCAGGAACTTGTTACCATGGGAACAGGGGGCCATTGGTCCCCTGGAGCCCATCACCATGGGATCAGGAGGCCATTGGGCCCCTGGAGCCTATTACCATGGGAACAGGGGATCATTGGTTCCCCTGGAGCCCGTTACCATGGAGACAGAAGGCCATTGGGCCCCTGGAGCCTGTTACCATGGGCACAGGGGGCCATTGGGGCCCTGGAGCCCGTCACCATGGGCACAGGGGGCCATTGGGGCCCTGGAGCCCGTCACCATGGAGACAAGAGGCCATTGGGGCTCTGGAGCCTGTTACCATGGAGACAGGGGCTGTCCGTGCCGGCTGAGACGGGCGCGCGTGGGGGGGGGGTCAGGGCCGGTGACGCGTGCAGGGGGCGGAGTCAGGTTCGGGGGCGGGGTCAGCGCCGGTGACGCGGGACGGGGGGGCAGGCTGCGCCGCCATTTTGATGCGGGGCCTGGGATGAAGGAGCGGGGCATCGGGAGATGAGCGATTAGTGACCTGGGCTCGACACCCTGCCCGCGGAGCTGGCCCGCCCGCCCGCCCGCCCGCCCAGGTAACTTGCTGCAACTCCTCGGGGACTGGAGAGACTGGGCCCGGGGACAGGGTGGGAGATGGGAGACTGGAACTGGGCCCGGGGACAGGGTGGGGGACTGGAACTGGGCCTGGGGCGGGTGGGACAGGGTGTGGGGTCGGGGGGGGAAGACTGGGCCCGGGGACAGGGTGTGGGGTCGGGGGGGGGGAGACTGGGCCCGGGGACAGGGTGTGGGGTGGGGAGACTGGGCCCGGGGACAGGGTGTGGGGTGGGGAGACAGGGGACAGGGTGTGGTTGGTTGGGGGGGGAGACTGGGCCCGGGGACAGGGAGGGGAGAGAGGAGGAATGGGCTCGGGAACAGAGGGGAGGGGCTGGGCTTGTACACAGTGAGAGTATAGGGATCATAAATACAGATTTATACATTGAAAATGTAAAGGTACAGTGAGTAAATGTTTTATATACATACATACATAGAGTAAAGGATATATAAACTGAGTACAGAGTGTAAAATGTGGAAGTATATTTGTAGTGATTGAAGGATGTGTATATATTTATAAACAGTGTATAGGCTATATGTAGCCAGTAAAGGATATATATTAGAAAAGGGTGTATATAAATGTGAGTTAATACGGCATATGTAGTCAGTAAAGGATATATATATTAGTAAAGTTGTATATAAATGTTGTAGTGAGTAAAGAATGTGTATATATTTATAAACTGAATGTAAAGGGTATAGACAGTAAGGGGTGTATATTTATAGAGTGTAAAGGATGTATACAATGCGAGTGTACAGTATGTATATGCCTGAACCAGCCTGAACCAAAGTCACAGAGACATCCTCTGTGACTGTAGAAATTATCCCTCTTTCTTCTTGGTCTGTCTGTTGTCTTTGGCACGGTGGATCACACCAGCCTTCTCTGTCATCCAGCGCTGTTATCTTTGCTTTGCTTGGTTCCACACTTAACCTGTCCAAACATAGCCAGAGAATCTGTGGCAATAGTTTTATTTTCTGCTTTCCACTCCATTACCTCTGGAATTTCTTAAGGATCTGTAAATGGTGACGAAGAGTACAAGGTGGGCGAGGAGGGGCAAAGCAGCATGGTCACACTTCTATGCAGTAAGTCTGCAATAGATTTATACTGTGGGAGGGGATTTCAGTGCACAGTCAGGGCAAGTAACTATGGCAGGAAAATGGGCAAAAGCAGTTGACCTGCTTTTCTGCCCCCAAATTAAGTCGCCCCTTATATCTTTGGTCTTTTCAGTGATTTGCATGCTGAGTCCCAAATGACCTCGTCAATAAACAAGGGCCAGTGGTGCGGCAACTCCTACTTTTGCACTTGCAAAGCATTCAAAATAATTTAGACAGATGTATAAGATACAGCTGAGGTAGGCAGACATGAGTTTAAGTCTGAAGAGTTTCATGTGATTTCTACAGCTGGGTATCACTTTTTTTGCAATCTTTTTCATTATTTTCCCCATTATGTGCACACTTTCCTGCACTTGCTTCTTGCAGTCTGAGACAACTAGCAAATTCCCCACCCCACCCCATCCCATCCTTGCCCACAGTGAGACCCTTTGCAGGAGCAGGTATGGCATTGTCAAAGGGCATAGCCTTATGCCTTTATTATGGATATGGAGGAGGAACAGAGCATGGAACAAAGGAGAGTCAGGTAGCATTTCAGGACACTTACTTGGGTCATAGGAGGGCCATAATGAGAAGATGTGTATGCGAGTGTGCATCATCAAAAAAGCAATGAGAGCTCTGTCACCCACTGCATCAGGACCTGCAAACAGTCATCAGCCTGCCCTGTACTGAACTCTCCCTTTCTGTCTGGCTGTGGAGGTGCTCAACTTATATGGCACTGACTTATTTCAGGTAGCCACGAGGGAGCTCCATAATTTAAGCCATTGGATAGTGGCCCAATCAGCACTGCGTCGAGACATAGAAACATAGAAACATAGAAAATAGGTGCAGGAGCAGGCCATTCAGCCCTTCTAGCCTGCACCGCCATTCAACGAGTTCATGGCTGAACATGAAACTTCAGTACCCACTTCCTGCTTTCACGCCATACCCCTTGATCCCCCGAGTACTAAGGACTTCATCTAACTCCCTTTTGAATATATTTAGTGAATTGGCCTCAACTACTTCCTGTGGTAGAGAATTCCACAGGTTCACCACTCTCTGGGTGAAGAAGTTTCTCCTTATCTCGGTCCTAAATGGCTTACCCCTTATCCTTAGACTGTGACCCCTGGTTCTGGACTTCCCCAACATTGGGAACATTCTTCCTGCATCCAACCTGTCCAAACCCGTCAGAATTTTAAACGTTTCTATGAGGTCCCCTCTCACTCTTCTGAACTCCAGTGAATACAAGCCCAGTTGATTCAGTCTTTCTTGATAGGTCAGTCCCACCATCCCGGGAATCAGTCTGGTGAATCTTCGCTGCACTCCCTCAACAGCAAGTATGTCCTTCCTCAAGTTAGGAGACCAAAACTGTACACAATACTCCAGGTGTGGCCTCACCAAGGCCCTGTACAACTGTAGCAACACCTCCCTGCCCCTGTACTCAAATCCCCTCGCTATGAAGGCCAACATGCCATTTGCTTTCTTAACCGCCTGCTGTACCTGCATGCCAACCTTCAATGACTGATGTACCATGACACCCAGGTCTCGTTGCACCTTCCCTTTTCCTAATCTGTCACCATTCAGATAATAGTCTGTCTCTCTGTTTTTACCACCAAAGTGGATAACCTCACATTTATCCACATTATACTTCATCTGCCACGCATTTGCCCACTCACCTAACCTATCCAAGTCACTCTGTAGCCTCATAGCATCCTCCTCGCAGCTCACACTGCCACCCAACTTAGTGTCATCCGCAAATTTGGAGATACTACATTTAATCCCTTCGTCTAAATCATTAATGTATTTTCACATGGGATATACGGCACAGAAACAGGCCATAAATATATTCAAAAAGGAGTTAGATGTAGTCCTTACTACTAGGGGGATCAAGGGCTATGGTGAGAAAGCAGGAATGGGGTACTGAAGTTGCATGTTCAGCCATGAACTCATTGATGGTGGTGTAGGCTTGAAGGACCAAATGGCCTACTCCTGCACCTATTTTCTATGTTTCTATTCGGCCCAACCAGTTCATGCCATTTATACTCCAGTCGAGCCTCCTCCCGATTTTCCTCATCTAAATCTATCAGCATAACCCTTTATTCCTTTCTCCCCATATGCTTGTCCAGCCTCCCCTTAAATGCATCGATACTATTCGCCTCAACCACACCCTGTGGCAGCGAGTTCCACATTCTCACCACTCTCTGGGTAAAGAAGTTTCTTCTGAATTCCCTATTTAATTTTTTGGTGGCTATCTTATATTGATGGCCTCAAGTTATGCTCTTCCCCACAAGTGGAGACACTCTCTTTGTATCTACTCTATTAAAACCTTTCCCGTCGGCCTTCTCTTTTCAAGAGAAAAGAGACTCCGCCTGTTCATCCTTTTCTGATGGGTATATCCTCGCATTTCTGGTATCATCCTTGTAAATCTTCTCTGCACTCTCTCCAGTGCTCCTCTATCCTCTTTATAATATGGTGACCAGAACTGTGTGCAATACTCCAAGTGCAGTCTAACTAAGGTTTGGTACAGGTTTAGCATAACTTCCCTACTTTTCAATTCTATACCTTTAGAAATAAACGCCAATGCTTGTTTTTTTTTAAGGCCATGCTAATGTGTCGCTACTTTTAGTGACTTGTGTATTTGTACTCCGAGATCTCTGCTTCTCCACACCACCCAGACTCCCATTCTCCAAGCAATAAGTGACCTCTTTTTTTTTTCTCCCAAAATGTAATACCTCACATTTATCTATTGATATTAATTTGCCAATTATATGCCCATTCTGCAAGTTTATTCATGTCCTCCTGTAATTTGTTGCAGTCCTCTTCAGTATTAACTATTCCTTCCCCCACCCCCCCCAATTTAGTGTCTTCGGCAAATTTAAAAATTGTATTTTTGATTCATTAATATCATTAATATAAATTGTGAACAACATTGGTCCCAACACTGATCCTTGTGGAACACCACTACCCACCTGCCACTGAAGAAACAGAAAATAGATGCAGGAGTAGGCATTTGGTCCTTCAAGCCTACACCACCATTCAATATGATCATGGCTGATCATGCAACTTCAGTACCCCATTCCTGCTTTCTCTCCATACCCCCTGATCCCTTTAGCTGTAAGGGCCACATCTAACTCCCTTTTGAATATATCCAACGAACTGGCCTCAACAACTTTCTGTGGTAGAGAATTCCCCAGGTTCACAATTCTCTGGGTGAAAAAGTTTCTCCTCATCTCGGTCCTAAATGGCTTACCCTTTATCTTTAGACTGTGACCCCTGGTTCTGGACTTCCCCAACATCGGGAACATTGTTCATGCATCTAATTTGTCCAATCCTGTCAGAATTTTATATGTTTCTATGAGATCCCCTCTCATTCATCTAAATTCCAGTGAATATAAGCCTAGTTGATCCAGTCTTTCTTCATATGCCAATCCTGCCATCCCGGGAATGAGTCTGGTGAATAGCTACCTTTTACCCCTACTTTCTGCTTTCTAGCCAGCTAGCTATTTTTGGCAGGTTTCCTGCCATGGACACCTAGTAAGCTGGGTGCAGTTTCATCGAGGAGAAATTGTGGCATCTTCTCTGCCTGCCTGCCAAGTCTTGTTACTGTGTTTGGCTGCGTACCAAATGCCCTGTGTTAGACATTCTTATAAAGTGACCTAGAGGTATTTGAGAATGCAGTCAGTCAAGTGAGTGATGCAAGCATTGTTCTTCACCTGCTGCTTCCCTGACTGCTGCTGCAATCTTCAAGCAGAACTGACCTTTGAAGGCTGCACTCTGATTTCAGTGCACCCCTGCAGATTACACTTGTTCTATATCCATCACTACTCTAATGGATATGTACGACTCTCTCCATTGGTGTAAAAGCGATGGACAGTATCTGACTTTGTGGAAATTCTCCTCCAGAAATTATTGTGAACAGTTTAAAACCGGAAACCTGTCCAACTTGTGATTTTGACCCTTAAAGCCCAAACAACCAGTTACATAGCAATGACAACATGCAAAACAGGCTGTTTGATCCAAGCAGTCTGTATTGGTGTATGTCCTCCATTTGAGCAGTAGTCCTAATCCTATATGCCTACTCTGTTCCCATTCACCTTTATACCACCTACCTAGCCTATTAACATCATCATAGGCAGTCCCTCGAAACGAGGATAACTTGCTTCCACATCAAAAAAGGATGAGTTCACAGGTGCTTCAATGAAGGACCTAATATTCCAGGTCCCGAACTACATCCTGAAGGGTGGAAGATGCCTGTGCGTGGATTTTTTTAATGTGGGGTGGCCGTTGCACCCCAGCCACCACACGGGCTTGACAGAGCTAGGTCTTGGTCCAGTGGCAAGGGTTACCCAGGACGACTGGAGACCAGCTCTGCTGCACGGACCTAGTGCGCGCACATATCGCACAGTGTGGGCTGGGCCCGTGCTGCCCCTTGCCCTGAACTCACGCCTCTCCTGGGTCCTGATCACGTCCCTCTACAGTCTCTCGCCCCTCCTGTTGTATCTGCCCACGCTCCAATCACCGACCTGGACCTTGGTGATGTCACTCTTCCCTGCTCTTTATTAACATGGTCCCTACTTCAATCACTAACTGTGCTTTTCACTGCTTTCATAACCTGTGTAAAAAAAAGTTTCTCCTGATCTATCGAATATCTTGTGCATATAATCTTTGTCCCCTCATTCTAGATCCCTCAAACTTTAAATGGCTTGTTTCCATGATATAATCCGATACCATTTGCAAGCACAGATTGAGGTATATGTAAATTAATGGAAACTTTTTAAACTTTATATATTTTACCCAGAAGGCTCAAGTTTGCACCCAGCAGTCCCATGAGGACAGAAAGCTCAAAGAATGCTGATGTATACCATGAGGCTGTGTATAACTGGATTATGCAAGGAGGCTGAGAGATATGTGGCCTGGAGTTGTTTCCCCTCATTACCCTTGTACAAAACAATACGCTATTTTATTTCTGATTTTTCTCTGCTCTCGCACTCGTTCTAGCAGCAATTCCAATCAAGCGAATAATTGCCCTCCTATCTAATTATTTGCTCACTGTTTGGGATGTCGTTTGCAGCCACCCACGTATTCCTTTTCTTTAAAAAGATTCTTGTGTTATTGTGGGAGTGGATAAACACTTTTTGTGTGTCTCTGTTTCTGTGGTAGAATCTGATTCGAGCACAGTTTGACTTTTGCAAATTGTCTTCCAGTTTGTGCTGAGTTAGCTGGTCTGAGACGGGACAATGTTGGGGTATTGCACTGTGATTAGCTACGCCTCTAGGCTGCTAATGGGAGAAATTAGCAAACAATACTTGGCTAAAAGTGAACAGCAGCTTGTGGTTTTGCTGATGATGCATTGTGCTGTAATCATGCTGTCAACATTGGGGAAGTTAGTGTTACTTTTGATCAGCAACAGTTTTCAGACTTTGAATTTTCTTCAGATTTGTGCCCAGAGACACAGAAACATAGAAAATAGGTGCAGGAGTAGGCCATTCGGCCCTTCGAGCCTGCACCACCATTCAATATGATCATGGCCCATTCCTGCTTCCTCTCCATACCCCTTGATCCCTTTAGTCGTAAGGGCCACATCTAACTCCCTTTTGAATATATCTAGCGAAACACTTAACCGGGGCGCAAATCAATTACGTGGCCAGAAAGATCGCAGAATGTTGTGTGAAAGGGAGTAGCGTGTGGAAGCAGAATAGACCCATGTCTCCTTCATCTTTCTTTTCATGCATTTTTAATGCACAAGTATAAATCGCACTAAAAATTGAACTGCTTCCCCGATTGCAAGTTCTGAAACTGCCTAATGTGCATAGATGATGGTTGAATGACAGTTTAATTTTCATATCTTTTCATGGTACCAGTTTGTCACCTTCCTCGAGTCCCGATCGTTTACGCTGCAGTTACGTTTGGGTGTGTTCTAATAAGATTCACAGGAAATTTGAACGTAACTTGAGGCGTGGGAATGGGAGCATTTTCGGGTCTAACCTCTGGGTTGTGCCCACAAATGGTGATTTCTGGTTCTGGTGTTGTGTTTGTTCCAACAGTGATGTCGAGCAGCTTTCTTACTCCCCTAATTGATTTCCTTCCTGCTGGATGCAAGATGGTAGAATTAAACTGTACATATTATACTTTTAAAAGGAAGGGAATTAGATGGTGCATGAAAAAGAGTAATGTTGAAAGCTCTGCAAATGAACAGGAGGGTGGGATTAAATTAGGTTGCACAGACAATGACCAGCGATTTGTTTTTATGTTATAACATTCTGTGATTCCGTGGATTCCCTCTTGTTGCCTCTTTGACTTGTGAAACTTCATTTCCGGTCTGGCAGAATTGGATTAGTACGCAGGCTATTCAGCTCCAAAATCTGAATTTGAATCCAAATCCCAAAGTGATGGGGTGACGGTATTCTCTCTCTCTCTCTCTCGATTGTAAGAATCCTTTGTAAATGTATTTGGAAGTCTGAACTCCGTTCTTAGTTGACATGGGGACGGGACAAAGCCGACGCTAATTGTAACTCGCTTGGCAAACTCGCTTGTAGAGGCCATAGAATGAGTGCAATGAGAAATGATGCACTGCTGTAGTAAAGGGAACGCATCTTGGATTGGAGATGAGGCACACTGTGGAGACTAAAGGATAAAATTACAAAAGGATGGAACAAGGTAGAAGCAAACTGTTGCAATGTGATGAAGTAGGGTGTGTTGAGAAGTTTTTTTGGGGGGAAATCCCACTGGGCTAACTCAATATTTGACGCACTCTAGTTACAAGAATAATAGAATACCTTACTGTAATGAGTAGGTTGGGCCTCTCTACTCATTGGCATTCAGAAGAATGAGAGGTGATCTTATCGAAACATATAAGATTATGAGGGGGCTTGACAAGGTGGATGCAGAGAGGATGTTTCCATTGATAGGGGAGACGAGAACTGGAGGGCACGATCTTTGAATAAGGGGTTGCCCATTTAAAACAGAAATGAGGAGAAATTTCTTCTGAGGGTTGTAAATCTGTGGAATTCGCTGCCTCGGAGAGCTGTGGAAGCTGGGACATGGAATAAATTTAAGACCGAAATCGACAGTTTTTTTTAAACGATAAGGGGTTATGGGGAGCGGGCGGGGAAGTGGAGCTGAGTCCATGATTGGATCAGCCATGATCTTATTGAATGGCGGAGCAGGCTCGAGGGGCTGTATGGCCTACTCCTGTTCCTATTTCTTATGTTCTTATGTTGAGAAGTTTTTTGGGGAAAATCTGGGTTAACTCAAAGTATTTGCACTCTAGTTACAACAGTCATGGAATATCTTACTGTATTTAATCCAAAAAAAAACGCAGAGGTCATTTGCTAGTCTATTTCAAATACGGTGCTAAATGTAAAAATAATTATTTTTCCTACCGCCCCAGTCGTTGCAGAGTTAAGACTGCACTGTGTAAGTAAGCAGAAACAAGCACTTCAATTATGTACTGGGGATCATGTCCCAAGTGTTTTGACTGGCAGTTACTGAACATAAAATGTTTTAAGTGGCATTGATTAGTTTAGAACTGTAACTGTGATGATGACCCGTGGCTTCCAAACTCACAGGTAGCTGGGACTGAAATTGCGGAGATCTCGGGATTAATTGGATTCAGTCGTCCAAGAAGTAATCTTCACCCAGAATACCACCTTGTTTGAGGACAGCCTTGCCCACTGGATCAGGGGAATGTTAAATATTTATGGCAGTAACATGTCAAACCCCAAATGATTTTGTTTAGAAATAGTGTTATATTCATCTCCCTCGTATCTAGAATACTTTAACCCTTTTGAAGGCACTGATCTGCTGGAGTGTGTTTCCATATGCATTTCCAATACTTTGTTCAAATGGCCATTGGTTGTTTGTGAGTGCTGGTGGTCTATTTGACCATGGGAGGAAGGGTGTATTATCTACTCCTGATCCTCCTTCACCCAAAGTCCCCATTAGATTAATTGTTAGGCCCTTCCTGTTACAAATCCCTCCATAGTCTCTCCCTGCCTTTGATCCCTGCATGCACGCTCCACTCCTCTGACAGCAGATAACTGCTTTTCCCTGCTGCAACATTGGTGGGTGTTCTTTCAGACATCACGGCCATCTTCCTTCCTCTATCCCACTGCTTCTCCACCTCACTCCCTGCTTTCTAAAACCTCTTAAACTCCTCCAACTCTGCTTTTGTTCATCCCCAGATCCTGTTTCCCCTTTCTCTCCTGATTCATGTGTATCTTTTTCTTTAAAGCACTGAGATTTTTTATTTACTGAAGTACTACTGTTTAAAATGTCAGTTGTTGGCATTTTCTACATTACAACAGTGTCTATACTCCTAAATTACTTAATTGGCTGTAAAGTGCTTTGAGACGTCCGGTGGACGTGAAAGGCGCTTATAAATCCAAGTCTTTTTTTTACCGTGCAAATGCTCCCAGCAGAATCTACTGCATACCCATCGGTAACTATTCTTTCACCTCTGAAGCCAGAGGTAGCACTGTCGCTCGGGATTGAAATGTCTTGAGTCAATTACCTACTCCATCATCATCATCATCATCATCATCATCATCATAGGCAGTCCCTTGGAATCGAGGAAGGCTTGCTTCCACTCTTAGAATGAGTCCTTAGGTGGCTCAACAGTCCAATACGAGAGCCACAGTCCCTGCTACAAGTGGGACAGACAGTTGTTGAGGGAAAGGGTGGGTGGGACTGGTTTGCCGCACGTTCTTCGCTGCCTGTGCTTGTTTTCTGCATGCTCTCG
The DNA here is from genome assembly GCF_044704955.1 of Pristiophorus japonicus. Taxonomy (NCBI): domain Eukaryota; kingdom Metazoa; phylum Chordata; class Chondrichthyes; family Pristiophoridae; genus Pristiophorus; species Pristiophorus japonicus. The sequence goes on from NC_091996.1 coordinate 91,539,591, forward strand.
GCGATGAGACTCTAGGTGCTCAGCGCCCTCCCGGATGCACTTCCTCCACTTGGGGTGGTCTTTGGCCAGGGACTCCCAGGTGTCGGTGGGGATGTTGCACTTTATCAGGGAGGCTTTGAGGGTGTCCTTGTAACGTTTTCTCTGTCCATCCTTTGGCTCGTTTGCCATGAAGGAGTTCCGAGTCGAGCGCTTGCATTGGGAGTCTCATGCCTGGCATGCGGACAATGTGGCCCGCCCAGCGGAGCTGATCAAGTGTGGTCAGTGCTTCAATGCTGGGGATGTTGGCCTGGACAAGGACGCTAACGTTGGTGCGTCTGTCCTCCCAGGGGATTTGTAGGATCTTTTGGAGGCATCGTTGGTGGTATTTCTCCAGCGACATGAGGTTTCTACTGCACATGGTCCATGTCTCGGAGCCATACAGGAGGGAGGGTATTACTACAGCCCTGTAGACCATGAGTTTGGTGGTAGATCAAAGAGGAGGAGAGCATGCAGGGTGATCTCAGAGATGCAGTGATTGTGATCATCTTTAAAAAAGGGGACAAGTCCGACTGCAGCAACTACAGAGGAATCTCCCTGCTATCAGCCACTGGGAAAGTTGTCGCTAAAGTCCTCCTCGACCGTCTTCTCCCTGTGGCCGAGGAGCTCCTCCTGGAGTCACAGTGCGGATTTCGTCCCCTACGGGGCACAACGGACATGAATTACCTACTCTCGTAACCAAATAAGCCAAGAGGGAGGATGGGCAAGCACTTCTCGGAGACCTTTACTCTACATCTGTCCCCTAACTCGGTCAGTTGGCAGCTCTTAATCTTGATGCTGGGCTCCTGAAATGGAAATGATTTAATTTCCCAGCACTGGCATCTTTCAACTGAATGAGGGAAAGATTTGTCTCCAATTAACACTTTCTGTAAATGGTGCCGTTACTCCTGGAGGCATTGACTCTTGTTGGACACCCTCTAGTACTTCAGCCATTTGTAATATGTGAGCCCAGGGAGTGAGTGTCAACAGATGATGCTGATCCTCTCCCTCCCCGAGATCCACTCGTGCACACATTCCAGTGGGGCTCACTGGGTGGGAGGCAGGGGCAGGAACCCTGGCTGATTTCCTCCTCCTCTAGCCCAGGGGCACTGGAGATAATGATGGCACCCTAATGGCTGTGCTGGCTGAGATCTGGCCATTTCGCACAGGGATTGAACATGGAGTGCAACATCCCCACTGACACCTGGGAGTCCTTGGCCACAGACCGCCCTAAGTGGAGGAAGTGCATCCGGGAGGGCGCTGAGCTCCTCGAGTCTCGTCGTCGAGAGCATGCAGAAAACAAGCGCAGGCAGCAGAAAGAGCGTGCGGCAAACCTGTCCCACCCACCCTTTCCCTCAACGACTATCTGTCCCACCTGTGACAGACTGTGGTTCTCGTATTGGACTGTTCAGTCACCTAAGAACTCATGCTAAGAGTGGAAGCAAGTTTCCCTCGATTCCGAGGGACTGCCTATGATGGTGAACGTGGGGCTAGGCTGCTCTGAATGACTCAGTACCACAGTGAGCGGTGTTAGACCACAGTGAGCGGTGTTAGACCACACCGTCACCAAGAGCCTCAACTTGTTGACCATTGTACAAAATGTTTTCTCCAGAAAAACATTCACGATGGGGGAAGTGTGTGATCTGAAAGATCATGTGCCTTATACTGGGAAATCACCAGGGATTTTTTTTCAACAGCAGATTAATATAAAACGTATAGTGAAGTTCAGTATGGAAGAGCTCTGTGTTTGGGTGAGTAACAGCTTGTTAATACCCTACAGTCCCGAGAGTTTGCTTTCTGCATTATCTGGCACTGGTGTTTTTAAAAACACGTGGCAATATTAAGCCAACAGGGTATTGAGGTAGGATTCAGAAGTGGAAAAGCAGCTAGTTTAAAAGTGCTTTGTCATTTGATTGCAGGCACTAGTGATCGTCATCATAGGCAGTCCCTCGGAATCGAGGGAGACTTGCTTCCACTCCTGAACTGAGTTCTTTGGTGGCTGAACAGTCCAATACGAGAGCCACACACTCTTGTCACAGGTGGGACACAGATAATCGTTGAAGGAAAGGGTGGCTGGGGGACTGGTTTGCCGCACGTTCCTTCCGCTGCCTGTGCTTGGTTTCTGCATGCTCTCGGCGTTGAGACTCTAGGTGCTCAGCGCCCTCCCGGATGCACTTTCTCCACTTAGGGCGGTCTTTGGCCAGGGACTCCCATGTGTCGGTGGGGAAGTCGCATTTTATCAAGGAGGCTTTGAGGGTGTCCCTGTAGCGTTTCCGCTGCCCACCTTTGGCTCGTTTGCCGTGAAGGAGCTCCGAGTAGAGCACTTGCTTTTGGAGTCTCATGTCTGGCATGCGGACTATGTGGCCTGCCCAGCGGAGCCGATCGAGTGTGGTCAGTGCTTCAATGCTGGGGATGTTAGCCTGGACGAGGACGCTGATGTTGGTGCGCCGGTCCTCCCAGGGGATTTGTAGGATCTTGCGGAGACATCGCTGGTGATATTTCTCCAGCAACTTGAGGTGTCTACTGTACATGGTCCATGTCTCTGAGCCATACAGGATGGCAACGCCTGCGTCTGCGCACATAGAGGCTGCACTCCAGGACACAGTCGACGTAGTGATAATACAAACACAGTGGAGGATTTGAGAGAACCCACACTGTAGGCAGGCTGTAAGTTAAATGTCATGTGTTCGAACAGTGTGTTGCTTATACCTGCAGTCGCAGATGTATCCGAAAGCCTGGAGGGAAGCTTGTGCAACAAACCTGTTTTGATTGTGCACCTCACTAGATTACGTAGTGTGTTTACCGTTGATTCTGCCAGGCTGGGAGGGGAAGGCAGCAGTTCAGTCCAAAGCATCTAAATCACTGCAAAACAATTAACAAGAATCTCTCCACAAATTATACATTAGTTTTAAGCCACATGAATGGTGGTACGGATCCAAATCCAGACCCAAGACCATAAGAATGTTCTGAACAAGACCATCAAGTCGAAGATTTTTTCCTTTTGATCGATTGACTCCATCTTATCCTGCAACCATTTTGCACTCCAAGCACATTCAGCCCAAAGAGCCTGTCCCACCATTCAATAAGATCATGGCTGATCATCCAAATATACTACAATCCACTGGTTCATCTTTATCTACCCTGCCAGTTACATCCTCAAAAAAAAGTTGTTAAATTTGTTAAACATGATTTCCCTTTCATAAAACCAACCACAGATGATCTGCATTCACACTCCATCCACACGTCTTGGCTCCATATCCCTTAATTATCCTTGTTAATACGGATTCTTTTTCCCTCAATCTGTTTCAGCGAATACACTGACGCGAACACCTCTTTGCCTTTTCTGTAAAAGACCTTTATTGAAGATTCTCCAGCCGGGACTTGTCAAGACAAAGGGACACTCTCAATCAGAGCCTGTTTACCTTCCCCTGGACAAGCCCTTTTCAGCGCGAAAAGCACAGTAGATAGACATTTTCAAAACAGAACACATTTGATTAGCACTTGGTCTATCCAATCCCTTTCTGCCTCCCCCCCGAGTACGTCCAATGGCAGGCAAGAAAGTCTCCCAATTAGGGCTGAGGTCAGGTTAGTTATAGCTTTGCTACACTGTCTTCCCTTATCAGTAAAGAACCCAATTAGTTTCCCTTCCTCATCAGTAGAAGCTGTTACTTTTCCCTTGCTATCTAGGATTGCTTTCTTTCTTTGTGCTGCCTTGGGCTTTCTCATGACCCATGTCTAACCTCAACTTCAACTCTTGGTAACCCCTTTTTTTTCTCTGTTGATTCTGCAGTTGTCTGCATCTTGACATTGCTTTAGCTATTTTCCCACGATTCCCTATCTCCATCCTTTTGCCACCTTCTCTATCCATCTACCACATTCGCAACCCTTCTTTACACATTCTCATTCTTGGTTGGCAAAATTCTATCAGTCTCCAATTTAAACTTATTAATTGGCCCTAGCATCTGCTGCTTTTTGTGGGAGAGTGTTACACACTTAGACCACCCTTAAGAAAACTTGGATATATGGGGCGCTCTATTTATTAAGAACAGATTCTTGTGGGGCACCACTAGTCGCTTCCTTCTAATTCGAGTACATACCCATTGTCCCTACTTCCGCCTAACTAATCTCCCAACCAGGTCAATAATTTGCCTTCAATTGACTGAACTTGAATTTTAGATTTGTTCTCTTTATGTGGAGCCTTATTGAATACCTTCTGGAAGTCTAAGTAAACTACAAACATAGACATTCTCTTCCCTATTACTTGCTCAAAAAAGTCTTAGTTTCGTTGGACATGACTTGCCCGTTACAAATCCATGTTGGTTCTCTCCAATCAGTTCAATTTCTCTAAGTGCTCAGTCACTCTGTCCTTAACTATAGATTTCAATAACTTCCCTGCAACAGATGTTAGACTAACAGGTCTATAATTTCCTGGTTTCTCTCTCAAATAATGGAGTTACCTTTGAAATGTTTTAATCCAAAGGGATAATTATGGAATCGAGAGAGCTTTTGAAGATTCTGGCTAAAGCAGCTATAATTTTCTCATCTTAGTTTCCACCCCAGGGTTTTAAAGGATCAGTTCTGAGGATTTTTCAGTCTTTAGTGCCGTTGGTTTTTCTAATCGTTTTTTTTTTGTTAACTTTAGTGAGTTGCAGTCCATGAATCGTTACTGGTTTCCCACTGGAATGTGGGGTATATTATCCTCCTCCTCCTACTGTGAAATTCAACATTTCCTTATTTGCAATATTACCCGCATCTGTTTTAAAAGGACCCACATTACCCTCGGCTACCCCGTTTCTTCTAATGTAATTGTAAAAACCTTTTTGTGTTAATCCTGATATCAGCTTGTACTTGCTTTCCTGCTGAGGAAAGCCTCCCCACTGCCTGTCAGACTACTAATTATGAAAGCATAAAGCACCTCATTGGGTAAGCATGTTGAGGGACTGGCTAACAGCTGGACATGTTGTAGGATGTGACCAGTGCTGGGATCTGGATATTTTTGAATGAAGTGATTTTTTTTTTGTTAAGTTGACATCTATGCACCAATGCTGGTCCTCCTGGCACCAGCCAGACCAACCAGTAAGACGACTGAGGTACATGTAAGTGTGGATCTTACGCAGCCACTGAATATAGATTCCATGTACACACTGACACAGAACACTTCATAGATGGGAATTAGATAAATACTTGAAGGGGGAAAGAGCAGGGGGGAGTAGGACATTTTTCAAAGCCGGCACAGGCACAATGGGCTGAATGGGCGCCTCCTGTGCTGTATCATTCGATTTGAAGGACAATAGCCCTGAGGAATAGAAGGATTGCAAGAATTCCTGGGATTGTGTCTGCGCAGCAGGAGACGAGGAGGAGAAAATTAGCCCTAAAAAAAAGTTAGATTTTTGGACGATACGGCAATCGAGAGATATGGAGATAAGGTGGGAAAGTGGAGTGAAATAGAAGTTCAGATGGAGTCGTATTGAATGGCGGAGCAGGCTCGAGGGACCGTACGGCCAACTCCTGCTCCTATGTCTTGCGTTCTTATCTTTGAGCAATGGTATAGTAGTGAATTCTCCAGTAATCATTCTGAGGTCAGACCCAGAGCTCCAGACAGCCTTTCTCCTCTCTCTTAATTTCATGCATCCAGTTTGTTTACAATTTTTTTGAAATGAAGGTCACTAACCTCGTCACTGTTTTCTCCATCAGTGCTTGGTCATGTGTCTGATCTCCGGCGTGAAGGACGAGTGATTTTGAGGTTCTATTCGCTGCCACATCACAACAGCGCAAGGTAAGTGGTTGTGCTGCGAAACAGTGTGGTGGGTCGACACTGAGGCTCCGGGAATGAGGGCTGGCGGGGAGGGGAGGTCACCGGATGGCCAGTGGGAGACATGTCGAAATGTGGCACTGGTACCGGAGTTTGGACGCACTGTCAAGGGATCGTTAATCTGCAGTTTCCCGAGCTGTATCTGACCTACGAGTGTTCTAATACTAACGCTGAGCGAGTGCTTCAAGGGAAAGTGTTTCATTTTGCAGCATTAAGATGAGGACAAATGACCCCAGTAAGTAGCAGCGTTTATAAATGGTTTATAAAAGGATTGGTGTAATTCTACAATTCCATGGAGAACAATTCCTGTATTCACACAGGATCACAGCATATTTAATGATGAGGCAGCCCACTCCGATCCTCTTCATTCATCCGTATACAGTCCCCAGATTGCTGAATCTAATTAACTGATTTCAGGGTCTGCGATCCGTTCCAAGCATTGATTATTCCGTATGAAAGGAGCTTGTTGCCATTTGATTATTGATCATGTGATCCCTTGTCTAGCTCAGAGTTTAATTTGAAATAGAATTCCAGATGAACCTTTTCCACACCATTCACTGTCTGCTAACCCTCTGAGATCACCCCTTGGGTGTGTCCGTTCTAGACAGAAAAGTCCAAATCTCTCCAGCTTTTCCTTGTACCTCGGACCCTGACCCTGGTGATCACACCACACTGCTCGAGTGACCCTCTTATTTCTTGGCAACCAGAATTAAACACTCCAGGTGCAGTCTGACTCGAGCCCTGTACACTCCAGGTGCAGTCTGACTCGAGCCCTGTACACTCCAGGTGCAGTCTGACTCGAGCCCTGTACACTCCAGGTGCAGTCTGACTCGAGCCCTGTACACTCCAGGTGCAGTCTGACTCGAGCCCTGTACACTCCAGGTGCAGTCTGACTCGAGCCCTGTACACTCCAGGTGCAGTCTGACTCGAGCCCTGTACACTCCAGGTGCAGTCTGACTCGAGCCCTGTACACTCCAGGTGCAGTGCGACTCGAGCCCTGTACACTCCAGCATCAGTGCTCATTGTAGATATAAACTCCTTCCTGTTAAGTTTATATGTAACCTTTAGGACTGCTGACCAAGGGCCGTGTGGCTCTATGTCGGCCGGCGTGGACACGATGGGCTGGAATGGCCTCCTTCTGCGATGTAAATTTCTGTGTTTCTTACCACAGCTGTTACCCCCTCTCTGTGAATCACTGATTCTCTGCCACAGCGTTACTTCAGTGTTAGTAAAGGGTGTGTGATGTCCACCAGTGTCTGTGTTTCTCTGTCTATTGGTAAATTTGTTATTTACGTAATAATTTTAAAGAGACTGATATTCTCTTGTCTTTGCTCTCCACGTACCAGCTCTTCTGAGAATGTCCGTGAGTTACTTGGGGCTCCATCAAATTCAGCTGCTGGCCCGATGAGCATTAGCCGTAAAGACGCATTTTTTCCCCTCTGGGTCTTGCTGCCTGCTTCCAGCCTAGCTGAGACTAGTAACAGTGCTCCAGTGTCAGCAGCTCGATCTAGGCTCGACCTCCTCTATGTTGAAGTTATCACATAAATGCCCCAGACCTGTTTTTTTGCATGATGTGACATTGATCGTTGATGACCTCGTGATATAATGCTGTGCTTGTACAGGGCCAGTGTGTCATGGCCATTTATGTGCAAGCACTTTCCCTTTGCCACCAACCATCATTGAGGCTTGTGACAAATTAAAAGTAAATTCTTGGATCGCTCTCCTGAGCCCTGGCCTATAACATGAAAGGCTCTTCAATCCTGTGGTGCTGCCACAGGGAGCAGGCCAGAACAGGATTCCCTCTTGGCTTGTGTTCTCCCACAGCTGCGGGCTGCGTTCACACTTTGTAGGGGAGCTTGGCATCACATAACCTACTCATCTTCCCTCTTTTTTTTTTAACCTTTAGTGTCCAGCACTCTGCTCTGTCAAAAATGTCACAGATGTGACCCCATGTCTTAAGAAACATAGAAATTTACAGCGCAGAAGGAGGCCATTTCGGCCCATCGTGTCCGTGCCGGCCGGCAAAGAGCCGCACGGCCCTTGGTTAGCGGCCCTAAAGGTTACATATAAACCTATGAACAATGACGGAAAGGCAAAGAGCACCCAGCCCAACCAGTCCGCCTTGCACAACTGCGACTCCCCTTATACTGAAACATTCTGCAATCCACCCCAATGTGATCTCCTGGGAGAGGCACAAACCAGATTTAAAAACCCAAGCCAATTTAGGGAGGAAAAAATCTGGGAAAATTCCTCTCCGACCCATCCAGGCGATCGAAACTAGTCCAGGAGGTCACCCTATTAACATTGTGCATAAGTCGTGGCGGGGTGCGGAGGTGCCCCGCGGGATGCGGAGGTGCCCTGCGAGGTGCGGAGGTGTACCTGTGAGCTGCAATGCTTTTGAAGTATCAGTGAGTTAGATAGAAACATAGAAAATAGGTGCAGGAGTAGGCCATTCGGCCCTTCTAGCCTGCACCGCCATTCAATGAGTTCATGGCTGAACATGCAACTTCAGTACCCCATTCCTGCTTTCTCACCATACCCCTTGATCCCCCTAGTAGTAAGGACTACATCTAACTCCTTTTTGAATATATTTAGTGAATTGGCCTCAACAACTTTCTGTGGTAGAGAATTCCACAGGTTCACCACTCTCTGGGTGAAGAAGTTTCTCCTCATCTCTGTCCTAAACGGCTTACCCTTTATCCTTAGACTGTGACCCCTGGTTCTGGACTTCCCCAACATTGGGAACATTCTTCCTGCATCTAACCTGTCTAAACCCATCAGAATTTTAAATGTTTCTATGAGGTCCCCTCTCATTCTTCTGAACTCCAGTGAATACAAGTCCAGTTGATCCAGTCTTTCTTGATGGGTCAGTCCCGCCATCCCGGGAATCAGTCTGGTGAATCTTCGCTGCACTCCCTCAATAGCAAGAATGTCCTTCCTCAGGTTAGGAGACCAAAACTGTACACAATACTCCAGGTGTGGCCTCACCAAGGCCCTGTACAACTGTAGCAACACCTCCCTGCCCCTGTACTCAAATCCCCTCGCTATGAAGGCCAACATGCCATTTGCTTTCTTAACCGCCTGCTGTACCTGTATGCCAACCTTCAATGACTGATGTACCATGACACCCAGGTCTCGTTGCACCTCCCCTTTTCCTAATCTGTCACCATTCAGATAATAGTCTGTCTCTCTGTTTTTACCACCAAAGTGGATAACCTCACATTTATCCACATTATACTTCAGTATAATGACTGATCAGTAATAACTGCCGTATTAAGGAGCTCTGTCGCGTCATGGACCAGACAAACCCGGGGACTCTATGGAAGGGGGTTCACACTGCAGTTTTATCTCCTAGATGCTGACCGAGCACGAGTCCTCCTTATTTCTGCAAGGTTCCTGTCATTGTTTAGTCACACGAGAAAGGAATGTGCTGAATCGTGCCATTCAAGCGTAGACTGAATGTGTAGATTGTGGAGGGATGTGATCATGGCCCAGGTGAGGCGTGAGTTCAGGGGCAGCACGGGCCAGCCCACACAGCGATATGTACGCGCACTAGGTCCGTGCAGCAGAGCTGGTCTCCAGTCTTGGGTAATCCTTGCCACTGGACCAAGACCTAGCTCTGTCAAGCCCGTGTGGTGGCTGGTGTGCAACAGCCACCACACGTTGAAAAAATCCACGCCCAGGCATCTTCCACCCTTGATGTATTTCGGGTTCTTCATTCGAAACACCTGTGAACTCATCCTTTTTTTTTGGCGTGGAAGCAAGTCATCCTCGTTTCGAGGGACTGCCTATGATGATGATTCAAGCGTAGACTTGTTGTACTGCTGTTGATGTGACAGCAGCTGTCTGTGCCAATAGAAACTATCCACCTCAACTACTGCGGCCACTGTTTAGATCAGCAGAGCGAGCCTGTAGTACCCACCCTGTTGATCACTGACCTGTATTCGTTGCTTTCTAGGACAAGATTCTCCAACTCAAGATGCCTGCGGGTGTGTACTATTCAGTACCGTATTGTGCCATCTTTGTTTTGCCAATCCTGCTAATGGATGTGCCAGCTGTGGAGGGATACGTGTGTGCAGTAAGTCTAGCTTCATGTGAACGTCTTGTAGTTGAATTGGTTTTTACCCCCTCTCCCTCACTGAGTAAGAGTGGAGCTACATTTGCTGGTCTGCTGGCCTCCAGCTCAGTGTGTGAATGCACTGCTTGATGTAGTACCGAGCCATACAGTATACCAAGGCCCCAACCACCTTCAATCCCTGGCCTGTACCAAGCCAGGTGATCTGGGCCGCATAATCAACCATGATATCCGTGGTCAGATACTAAAATGTGAGGCATTATAAGTAGCTGGGAGAGCCGAAGGAAGATATTGATAAGATGATAGAATGGGAGATGGAATTCAATGTGTGCGGTGGTAAATTTTTGTTTATAACAAAAAAAAGATAATGAATTTAAATTTGGGGAAGGCTGGGTGAGCTGGAGGAGCAGAAAATTTGAAGGTTCAGAAGGCATTAAAAGCCATTCCTCAAATGGGGATGGTCATTATAAAATGGATACTGAGTTTTTTAGTGCAAAAATAATAGTCGGGATGTAATGGCAAATCTATAAGACCCTAGCAAGGCTACAGCTGGAGATTGTGTGCAGACTGTGAAGCCCACACACTGCGATATGTGCGCGCACTAGGTCCGTGCAGCACAGCTGGTCTCCAGTCGTCCTGGTTAACCCTTCCCACTGGACAAAGACCTAGCTCTGTCAAGCCCCGTGTGGTGGCTGGTGTGCAACGGTCACCCCACGTTAAAAAAATCCACCCACAGGCATCTTCCACCCTTCAGGATGTAGTTCGGGTCCTTCATTGAAACAACTGTGAACGCGTCCTTTTTTTGGCGTGGAAGCAAGTCATCCTCATTTCGAGGGACCACTTATGATGATGGTGATATGTGGAGGCAATAGAGGGGGTTTTTGTTTTGTCATTGGGCTGTGGGCAGCAAGGATGAGGCAGTAGCTATTGTCCATTCAGAGCTGCCCTGAGAGTGTTAAGAGTTGGTCACGTAGTGTGGGACTGGTGTGGCGCATAGGCCGGACTGGGTTGGTGTGGAAAGAGACCCCCTTCCCTGGAGGACATTAGTCAATCTGCTGGGTTTTTACAACAGTCTGGCTGCTTTCATGGTCATTTTTCTTTGCTGGTGCCCATTAATTATCAGACTAACGGAACCTAGTTTAACAACTTGCCATGGTGGGATTTGACTCAACCTCTGCGTTGTTCGTTCAGTACCCGGACCATTGGGCTACCCGTACAGTGCAGGTTTACTGGGATGTTGCTTGGTGTGAGAGTACAAAGAAATACTTGACAAATGGGGGGCTGTTTTCCTGAGATTATCAGGTAATTTGATACAAGTGTTTAAATGATTTATGGATGGACAGTGTAGATAGATAGACTGTTTCCAGTGGTTGAAGGGTCTAGAACGAGGGGACATTGATGCATGATTTAAATGCAACAGATTAGATCAGAAAACAGGAGAATGGCTTTGTACACAGTGCCTTTTAGAGTCTCACAACCCTGTACCAAAGTTCATGATTGAAGAGAGCTTGTCACTATTTCAGAGCAGGTTCGATCGGTAGCTGATGGAAAAGGGATCTGAGGACAAGGCGGCCACATGGGATTAGGGGCCTGCTCATGAAGGATAAACAGCACACACAGGTTGGGCTGAAAGGCCTGTTTCTGTGCTATAATTCTGTGCAGCCCCCATTTCCAGAGTTGGGGCAAAGCAGCGGAGGAAGACTGTAACAAATTGGAATTCGAATAAACTTACTGGTTTGAAAGCAGTTCCTGCCGGTTACAACTTAATTGGTTTGAAAGCAGTTCTTGCCAGTACAAGAGTCCAGAATGAAGGGTTTGCGGGGAAGCGCAGCAATTTCCCAGTCATCGCACAGAAAGGCTCGGATTGGTGCTGTGTTGTCAGTCCCCACCTGCAAGAGTGATTGGGGAAACATAGAAAATAGGTGCAGGAGTAGGCCATTCGGCCCTTCGAGCCTGCACCACCATTCAGTATGATCATGGCTGATCATGCAACTTTAGTACCCATTCCTGCTTTCTCTCCATACCCGCTGATCCCTTTACCGGAAGGGCCACATCTAATTCCCTTTTGAATATATCTAACCAACTGGCCCAACAACTTTCTCTGGTAGAGAATTCCACAACTCTGAATGAAGAAGTTTCTCCTCATCTCGGTCCTAAATGGCTTACCCCTTATCCTTAGACTGTGACCCCTGGTTCTGGACTTCCCCAAAATTGGGAACATTCTTCCTGCATCTAACCTGTCCAATCCCGTCAGAATTTTATGTTTCTCTGAGATCCCCTCTCATTCTTCTAAACTCCAGTGAATACAAGCCGAGTCGATCCAGTCTTTCTTCATATGTCAGTCCTGTCATCCCGGGAATCAGTCTGATGCACCTTCGCTGCACTCCCTCAATAGCAAGAATGTCCTTCCTCAGATTAGGAGACCAAAACTGAACACATGAATACCACAGGGATGCTTCAAATCATAATTACAGCACTCCTTGTATCAGTAATAGTGACTCTGAAACTAATCGATTGTTGGAAAAAAAAAACCCTCTGGTTCACTGATTTCCTTCAGGGAAGGAAATCTGCCGTCCCTACCCGGTCTGGCCTGTGTGCGATTCCAGACCCACAGCAATGTGGTCAACTCTCAACTGCCCTCCGAAAAGGCCTAGCGAGCCACTCAGTCCTATTCAAGAAGGTGACTCTCCGCTACCTTCTCGAGGGCAATTGGGGATGGGTAATAAATGCTGGCCTTGCCAGCGGAGCCTACATCCTGAGTATGAATTTAAAAATAAGCACACAAGCTCCCAGTGGCCTATTACAATTGAACTCTTCAATGGAAGCTGCTGATTCCAATCCCCTAGTCCCTGATTTTTAAAATATTTATTTTCAAATACTTACTGAATAATATTAGTCTCCGCCTCAATAGCTATATGTAGTAAAACAATCCATATTCTTGCAATGCTCTGTATGTAAAAGATCCTTTTAACTTCTGCCTTTGTTCTTGTGGCAGTCTGAGTTTATGCCCCCTTGTTACCAGTGGAAACAATCTTTCACTATTAAACTTTTAAACTATTAAACGTGGACCGCTTCCCTTATCTCAGGAGCCTCCTATCAACAAGAGCAGGCATCGACAACGAGATCCAACACCGCCTCCAGTGCAGCCTTCGGCCGCCTGAGGAAAAGAGTGTTTGAAGACCAGGCCCTCAAAACCGTCACCAAGCTCATGGTCTACAGGGCTGTAGTAATACCTGCCCTCCTGTATGGCTGAGACATGGACCATGTACAGTAGACACCTCAAGTCACTGGAGAAATACCACCAGCGATGTCTCCGCAAGATCCTGCAAATCCCCTGGGAAGACAGACGCACCAACATTAGCGTCCTCGACCAGGCCAACAACCCCAGCATCGAAGCGTTGGGCAGGCCACATAGTTCGCATGCCAGACACGAGACTCCCAAAGCAAGTGCTCTACTCGGAACTCGTCCACGGCAAGCGAGCCAAAGGTGGGCAGCGGAAACGTTACAAGGACACCCTCAAAGCCTCCCTGATAAAGTGCAACATCCCCACTGACACCTGGGAGTCCCTGGCCAAAGACTGCCCTAAGTGGAGGAAGTGCATCCGGGAGGGCGCTGAGCACCTCGAATCTCATCGCCGAGAGCATGCAGAAATCGAGTGCAGGCAGCGGAAGGAGCGTGCGGCAAACCAGACTCCCCACCCACCCGTCCCCTCAACCACTGTCTGTCCCAGCTGTGACAGGGACTGGTTCTTGAATTGGACTGTGTAACCACTTAAGAACTCGTGCTAAGAGTGGAAGCAAGTCTTCCTCGATTCTGAGGGACTGCCTATGATAATGATGATGATTAAACCTTTCAAAAGCTTTCATTATTTTGAAAGCCTCTAATTAGATAAACCTTAACATTCTCTCCTTTTTCTCTCCCAGCATTTCTTCACAACTGTAACCTCATATTCTTGGTATCATTCTAGTGAATCTTTTCTGTCCCTTTCCATGGGTCTATTATTCCGAGGTGGGTGCCTGGAATTACATACAATACTCCGCCAGAATGTTGCAAGGGCTCCAAGGGTTAGGTTATAGAAAATAGGTGCAGGAGTAGGCCATTTGGCCCTTTGGTTAGACCACATAGGATATAGGGACAGACGAGGCCACTCAGCCCTTCAAGCTTGACCTGCCGTTCAATGTGACCATGGCTGATCATTCCCTCAGTACCCCATTCCTGTTTTCTCTCCATACCCCTTGATCCCTTTAGCCGTAAGGACCACATCTAACTCCCTTTTGAATATATCCAATGAACTGGCCGCAACAACTCTCTGTGGTAGAGAATTATGATGAGAGATTGCATAAACTAGGCTTGTATTCCCTGGAATATAGAAGGTTAAGGGGTGATTTGAGTTTTTTAGGATTTTGAGAGCAATTGATGATGGATAGAAACTTTTTCTGCTGATGAAGTCTCGGACAAGAGGACATGACCTTAAAATCAGAGCCAGGCCATTCAGGAGAGAAGTTGGGAAACACTTAACGCAATGGGTGGTAGAAATGTGGAAAACACTCTCCAAAAGCAGTAGATGCCAGATCAATCAATAATTTTCAATATGAGATCGATATTCTTTTGCTAGCCAGGTAGTTTAAGAGCTATGGAGCCAAGGTGGTTAGATGAAGTTGGGATACAGATCAGTCATGATCTTATTGAATGGCAGGTAAAGCTTGAAGGGCTGAATGGCCTCGTCCTGTTCCTATATCCTATGTGGTCTAACCAATGTCATGTACAAATTCAACGTCCCTGCCTTACTTTTGTATTCTATGTCTCCATATATAACTTGAAATACCAATGGCTTTCACTGCTCTACGTTTTTAAAGATCTCTATTTCTGCACCCCTAGACCTCTGCTCTTCCACTCTGCTGAAGGTCGTACCATTTAGGGTATACAGACAACTCTCGATTACACGTACACGGATCCAACGGGGGACCGTTGTAACGGGATTTAAAATTCTGTTGCAAACAAGTGAAAAGACAGCTCCAAATAATTTGGAAAAATCATCTTCCAAACACTGTGCTCATTTGTTCTCGCACACTCTCGCACACTCTCGCACACTCTCGCACACTCTCGCACACTCTCGCACACTCTCGCACACTCTCGCACACTCTCGCACACTCTCGCACACTCTCGCACACTCTCGCACACTCTCGCACACTCTCGCACACTGTAAAAATCCCCCTCCACTGCCCTTGCTTTGCTTGTTGTGTGTGTGTGCGCGCGCGCGCTGTTGCAGCCGCTGTCTCTTGTGGCTGACGGGAACAGGGGCAGAGCCGGCACTGGGCTCCAGGCACAGAACCTGTACATGCATGTAATGTCCATCTTTTGTTACTGTTTGTAGCTGATTGTATTGATTCATTAAAGTTTTAACTTTAAAATGTAGACTCACCCTAACGGAAAAATCGTTTACCCGGAATAGCCCAATCCCCAAGGGACCCGGATAATCCAGAGTTGCCTGTACTTAATATTCTCTTACTATTTTTGTACTATTCTTTTTTCAAATTGTAGTAGTTCACATTTCACTGCATTGTAGTGCATATTAGCCCACTCTATGCCCATCTGTATCCTTCTGCCTCGTGTTTCCATGTAAAATCCCTTCCAGTCCAAAGCGTGTCGGTATTCTTCAACCATGGTCAATTTGTCACGTACCCTTTTTTTCTGAAGTGGGGTTGACACATTAGGAAGAGGTTCCCTCTGCTTCTGACAGGTGCTTGATGCTGACACTGCATCAGTGCTGGGCAATGGAGCGCACTAACAGAAGAAAAAGATAGCAAAATATTACAGATCAGGAGTAATGGATCTATTTCCTTCCACAGTACACAAACAGCACCCCCAACACTACCATGTTCTTTGACGACCTGCCATCAATGTTTGGCTACCAGCTGCTAAAGGACGGGCTGCAGGTAGGTTTGTTGCTGTCACTAAAGAAAGAACTTGCATTTCTATGGCACCTTTCGGGACGTCACAAAGTGCTTTACGGCCAATTAAGTACTTTTGAAGTTTATTGTCACTGTAGGAAAGTGATATATTGACCTTGAAGAGAGTGCAGCGTAGGTTTACCAGAATGATACTCGGACTTCAAAGGGTTATGTTGCGAGGAGAAATGACCCAAATTAGGGTTGTATTCCCTAGAATTTAGAAGGTTAAGGGGTGACCTGATCGAATAGTTAAAGATATTAAGGAGAACAGATAGGGTAGCAAGAGAGAGAGAAACTATTTTTACTGGTTGGAGATTCTAGGACTGGGGGCATAGTTTAAAAAAAATATAGAGCCAGGAGTGAAATTAGGACGACACACAAATGGTCGAAGTTTGGAACTGCCTTTCTGTATTAAGGAATATGGGGCAAAGGAGGGTATATCAAGTTAGGTCGCAGAGCAGTCATGATCTCATTGAATGGCAGAACGGTTTGAGGGGCAGAATGGCCACCTCCTGTTCCTAAGAAACTTGAACTGAATAAACTGGAAATGGGACCAGGTTAGAACAAGAGCTGAGCTGAGGAGATAGAGAGGGGACCGAGAGAGAGAGAGAGAGGCGGCGGAGGTAAGGGGGAGGGAGCAAGCGCAGGGAAGGGGGCGGTAGAAGTAGAAGAGAGCGTGGGGTGGGGTGGGGGGGGGGGGGCAGAGAGAGCAGGTGGGGTGGGGGGGCGGAAGTAGAAGAGGGCGGGGAGGGCAGAAGTAGAAGTGAACGTGTGGGGGCTCAGAGCGAGCGGGGTGGGGGGGGCGGAAGTAGAAGAGAGCGTGGGGGTGGGGGGGCCAGAGAGCGAGCAAGCACAAGGTGGGGGGGGGCAGAGAGCGAGCGGTGGGGGGGGGGAGGGAGAGGAGGCAGAGAGCGAGCGGTGGGGGGGGGGGGGAGGGAGAGGAGGCAGAGAGCGTGCAAGGGGGGGGGTGGGGGGCAGGGGCGCAGAGCGCAGTTGGTGTGGGGGGTGTTGTGAGGAAGGATTGGAAAACCGCAAATGTAACGCCCCTATTTAACAAAAAAAAAGGAGGCAGACAAATAGCAGGAAACTATAGACCAGTTAGCCTAACATCTGTCGTTGGGTAAATGCTAGAGTTCATTATTAAGGAAGCTGTAGCAGGACATTTGGAAAAGCATAATTCAATCAAGCAGAGTCAGCATGGTTTTATGAAATGGAAATCATGTTTGACAAATTTGCTGGAATTCCTTGAGGATGCAACGAGCAGGGTGGATAAGGGGGAACCAGCGGATGTGGTGGTCCACAAAAGTTTACTGCACAAGATAAAAGTTCATGGGGTTGGGGGTGATATATTAGCGTGGATAGCGGATTGGCTAACTAACAGAAAACAGAGAGTCAGGATAAATGGGTCATTTTCCGGTTGGCAAACGGTGACTCGTGGGGTGCCACAGGGATCAATGCTGGGGCCTCAACTATTTACAATCTATATCAATGACTTTGATGAAGGGACCGACTGTAATGTAGCCAAGTTTGCTGATACAAAGATGGGTGGGAAAGAAAATTGTGAGGAGGACACACAAAATCTGCAAAGGGATATAGACAGACTAAGTGGCCTCAATTTTGCCCAAACCCCTTTTTTTTCGGCACAGTTACCTTAAGTGCGCCAACTTTGCGCGTTGGAAACGGGGCCGGAAAAAAGGTCGCCCCATCCTGGCCTCTCTCCCAAGTTCCCGGGTCCCAGCGTGGCGTGCATTGTGAAGTGGGGGGGGGGGTTGGAGCAACAGGCCAGTGCAGAAAACAGTGCCGGCGCCTGCACGCATGCGCAGTGAAGTCTGCGCGCATGCTCCTGCCCTCCCTGCGGGCTGTGAGCAGGACACGATGCTCGCAGCCCCTATCCCCGGTCGAAGGGACGCCCCGATCTTCCCGCACCCTATCCCGCACCGGCCGGCCCCGCTGAGTTCCTGGGCGAGGTAGGACTTCGGTTTTATTTTTTATTCATTGGTTGGGCTTGAGAGTTTTGATTGGGGGGTGGGGTGAGGTGAAGAGTTTTGGGGGGGGGGGGGGGCGGGGGAACTTAAAAAAAAAAACAACCTGATTCTAGCATAAAGGTAGGACTTCTATTTTTTACTTGTTATTGATTGATTGCTTATTACTTTTTGTGCTTTGTAAGTCTTGGTGCTTTAAATGTACGAATCTGTGCTGATTTCTTAACTTGCCCACAAGGTTTTTCAGAGCTGGCCACATACGCTGATCTAAGTCGATTTGGAGTAAGTTTTAGCTGGCCAAAGTGGCATAAATGGCCAAAACTGGCATAAGAGTCTGGGAGCACCCCCTTTTGGGGGGGGGGGGAAAAACTGAACTAAAAAACATCGTACCTAACTGACTTACTCTGGAGCAAACTTTTGGGGGGAAAATGGCATTTTTTAATTTACGCCAGAAAAAACAACTTACTCCAAAAAAAAAAAAAAAAAATTTGATGCAAGTCATGGCCAAAATTGGGCCCAGTGAGTGGGCAAAAATTTGGCAGATGGAGTATAATGTGGGAAAATGTGAGGTTATCCACTTTGGTAGAAAAAATAGAAAATAAAATTATAATTTAATTGGAGAAAAATTGCAAAGTGCTGCAGTACAGAGGGACCTGGGGGTACTTGTACATGAAACACAAAAAGTTAGTATGCAGGTACAGCAAGTGATCAGGAAGGCAAATGGAATGTTGGCCTTTATTGCAAAGGGGGCTAGAGTATAAAAGCAGGGAAGTCTTGTTACAACTGTACAGGGTATTGCTGAGGCCACACCTGGAGTACTGCGTGCAGTTTTGCTCTCTGTATTTAAGGAAATATATACTTGCATTGGAGGCTGTTCAGAGAAGGTTCACTAGGTTGATTCTGGAGATGAGGGGGTTGACTTATGAAGATGGGTTGAGTAGGTTGGGCCTATGCACATTGGAGTTCAGAAGAATGAGGTGATCTTATCGAAACGTATAAGATAATGAGGGGGCTTGACAAGGTGGATGCAGAGAGGATATTTCCACTTGTAGGGGAAACTAAAACTCGGAGGCTTAGTCTCAGAAGAAGGGGCTGCCCATTTAAAACTGAGATGAGGAGGAATTTCTTCTCTGAGGGTTGTAAATCTGTGGAATTCTCTGCCCCAGAGAGCTGTGGAAGCTGGGTCATTGAATATATTTAAGGTGGAGATAGACAGATTTTTGAGCGATAAAGAGTTATGGGAAGAGGGCAGAGAAGTGGACCTGTGTCCATGATTAGATCAGCCATGATCTTATTGAATGGCGGAGCAGGATTGAGGGGCCAAATGGCCGACCCCTGCTCCGATTTCTTATGTTATGTACTTAAACCTCCATTGTAACTGCAGGCAGGTTTCAAGAATGGCTTTTAGATTAGGAAATAAATGCATTTCCAACAAAGTCATGATCTATCTTTCTTTCGATCCTTGCAGGGTTACCTGGTGTTTGCAAAGCCTGAAAATGCCTGTGAGCCCATTGCACCACCTCCCTCCAACACCACCATCCTGAACTTCATCGTTGTGATTCGCCGATACGGATGTAATTTTGATGTCAAGGTATGTAGTGCACGGAGCTTGAGTGACCCCACTACTGGGGCAATATTCCTCATTTGAGCAGCTAAATGTCTGCTTATACTACACCCGTGTGTCACCATTACGTGGGAGGGAGCTGTTCGGGGGGGGCATGATGTTGGGCCGAGGACGTACCCGGGAAATTTCACGTGCCTGTTTACACATCACTGAGACAAGACCGTCAATTTTCAACCCTCCACCGCCAGTCGTCTTGTTTTCTGTGGTTTGTGAATTCTGTGCTCCACATGAAGGTTGTTGAAGCTGGGAATGAATTCCTGCAGCAGCCGTCTGTTGCCAGGTTAGGGCAGATTCGTGCTGTGGACACCACACCCACCACAATCACACAATAGTCTTGCACTGCTCACTGTGAAGTACCTTGGATGTTGTTGTTGAGGTCAGTCAGCCCATTGAGTCTGCGCCAGCTCCTTCGCAGAGCAATCCAGTTGGTCCCACTCCCCCGTTTCCCCCCCCCCCCCCCCGTGTCCCTGCAACTTTTTCTACTTCAATTATTTAGCCAGTTCCCCTTTAGAAGGCTGCAACTGAATCTGTTTCCACCATAGTGCATTCCAAATCCTAACTGCTCGTTGGTTAAAAAGCCCCCCCCCCCCCCTCACTTCCCCAGCGCCGCTCACTCACTCTTTTCCCCCCCCCCCCCCCCCCGCGCTCACTTCCCTCCCCTGCCCACGTGCCGCTCATTCCTCAGCCCCCCCCCGCCCCCCCCCCTACCCCGCCATGCCGTGCTCTCTCCCCAGCACTTTGTACCATACCGGATGATGCAGGAAGCAGAGATGTGGGGAGAGCTCCATGTCGTGCTGCTGATTTACAGTCAAAGGAGCCAAACAATTATTTACATAGAGATTTTAAACGATCACTTGAGCAGCGGCAGGCATGAGAAATGCAGCGTGTGTTTGTGTTGTAGGTGCTGCAGGCACAGCTGGCTGGTTACAAGGCTGCGATCGTGCACAATGTCGACTCGGACCAACTCCTCAGCATGCGCTGGAGCAGTGGTAGGTTTCAGCTCTTCAAAGAAATGTTCGCTCGTCTTCATGTAAGATAGAGAGCTTAGTACAATAACATAAAACCCGTTACCAGTTCAATTTCTGGCCTGTGCTGTTAGTTGATCGCAGCCTGGTTAACAATGACATTAAACCAACACTGCTGTGTCTAAAGTACAGAGAAGTCAAGCGTGATCAAATCCTCCTCGTTTAAAGATGACAGAGTAAATGTTTTTTTTCTGGAAATCAATAGCTCAGTTATTCTGATCCTATGGGTAGCTGACTCTCTTTCTAGTAATAGAATGCCAATAAGGGATTAGAATAGCTTTCATCTTGGACGCCTGTCCTCTGCGTCAATCGCTCCCAGAGCAGGTACAGCACGGGGTTAGATACAAAATAAAGCTCCCTCTACACTGTCCCATCACACACTCCCAGGGCAGGTACAGCACGGAGTTAGATACAGAGTAAAGCTCCCTCTACACTGCTCCAACAATGACTGCTTACCTCAAGAGTGCCCTCTATTGGCCATGTGCCATTTTTCCATTTCCCACGTCAGCCATCTTGTGTCCTCTCTAAGATTGCCATCTTCGTGCCAACTGGGCAAAAAGAACTTGCATTTAAACATTGCCTTTCACATCATCCGGATGTCCCAAAGCGCCTCAGCCAAGTACCTTCGAAGTGTAGTCACTGTGGTAATCATCATAATAGGCGGTCCCTCAAACGAGGATGACTTGCTTCCACACCAAAAGGGATGAGTTCATAGTTGTTTCAATGAAGAACCCAATATTTCAGTCCTAAACTCCAAGGGTGGACGATGTCTGTGCGTGGATTTTTTTTAACGTGTGGTGACTGTTGCACACCAGCCACCGCACAGGCTTTACTGAGCTAGGCCTTTATCCAGTGGCAAGGGTAAACCAGGACGACTGGAGACCTGCTCTGCTGCATGGACCTAGAGTGCACACATATCGCAGTGTGGGCTGTCCCGTGCTGCCCTTGGGCCCCGCACCCTCACTGCTAATCATAGGCAGTCCCTCGGAATAGAGGAAGACTTGCTTCCACTCTAAACATGAGTTTTTAGGTGACCGAACAGTCCAGTGCAAGAACCACAGTCCCTGTTACAGGTGGGACAGACAGTGGTTGAAGGAAAGGATGGGTGGGACTGGTTTGCTGCACGCTCCTTCCGCTGCCTGCGCTTGATTTCTGCATGCTCTCGGCGACGAGACTCGAGGTGCTCAGTGCCCTCCCGGATGCTCTTCCTCCACTTGGGGCGAACTGGTCTTTAGCCAGGGACTCCCAGGTGTCGGTGGGGATGTTGCATTTTATCAGGGAGGCTTTGAGGGTGTCCTTGTAACGTTTCCTCTGCCCACCTGGGGCTCGCTTGCCGTGAAGGAGTTCCGAGTAGAGCGCTTGCTTTGGGAGTCTCGTGTCAGGCATACGTAATATCGGCAATATAACTGCTGATTTGTGCACAACTTGAACTCAGCAAGATCAAAGAGAGAACGAATTGGATTTCTACAGCGCCTTTCACGACCACTGAGCATCTCAAAGTGCTTCACAACCAATGAAGTACTTTTGGAATGTAGTCACTGTTGTAATGTGGGAAACGTGGCAACTAATTTGCGCACAGCAAGCTCCCACAAACAGCAATGCCATAATGATCCAGAGAATCTGTTTTTGTTATGTTGATCAATGTGAAAACTGACTGATTAATCAATGTTGGTGGTGTTGGTTGAGGGATAGCTGTTGGCCGTGGGATCTTTTGCATCGACCTGAACAGGAGCTGGCGCCTCGGTTTAACATCTCGCGGGAAGGCTGACTCCTCTGACAGTGCAGCACTCCCTCAGTACTGCACTCGGAGTGTCAGCCTAGATTATGTACTCTGGTCTCTGGAATAGAAAATAGGTGCAGGAGTTGGCCATTCGACCCTTCGAGCCTGCACCACTGTTCAATATGATCATGGCTGATCATGCAACTTCAGTACCCCATTCCTGCTTTCTCTCCATACCCCTTGATCCCTTTAGCCGTAAGGGCCACATCTAACTCCCTTTTGAATATATCTAACGAACTGGCCCCAACAACTTTGTGGTAGAGAATTCCACAGGTTCACAACTCTGAAGATGTTTCTCCTCATCTCGGTCCTAAATGGCTTACCCCTTATCCTTAAACTGTGACCCCTGGTTCTGGACTTCCCCCAACATCGGGAACATTCTTCCTGCATCTAACCTGTCCAATTCCGTCAGAATTTTATTTTTCTATGAGATCCCCTCTCATTCTTCTAAATTCCAGTGAATATAAGCCTAGTCGATCCAGTCTTTCTGTCAGTCCTGCCATCCCCGGAATCAGTCTGGTGAACCTTCGCTGCACTCCCTCAATAGCAAGAATGTCCTTCCTCAGATTAGGAGACCAAAACTGTACACAATACTCCAGGTGAGGCCTCACCAAAGCCTGACTCTGTGGTGCTGAGTGCTGCCACCTTGTCAGCTTTGTTCTGTACCCCCTTGGAGAGTGAGACTGTCTGCTTTCCAAACTTTTATATAAACATTTAAACTTATTTTTGTATGTCGTCAATTTGGCCACTGGCAAGATTCCCATCTGAACTTTGCCTTTGGCGGGAGGTATTTAATGGCGATGAGATGGCTCCTTGCCAGGAACACATGGCCAGTTTGCACGTGGAACTTGAACTCCAAGAAACTGGTTGGAGTGGTATTAGCAGAGGCCACCTAAGCACCCTGTAGAAACCTTGGGGTGGGTTTAAGGGAGGAAACTATTTCAAAATTGGTTTTTTTTGACTGGCATTTCTTTGAATTCTGCAGAGAAAATCAAACATCAGATCACAATCCCGTCTGTGTTCATCGGGATCCATGCCTCCCAGTTCCTGAAGTCTCTCTTCACTTACGACAAAGGGTAGGTGGTGATTGGATTATAACCGTCGTCATTGTAAATATCTAGAAATATGGTGTCAATGTCCTATTATAGGAGCATGGATATTATCCTTCTGAGCCTCAAACTCTTGAGTCAGTGCTCCTGTTTCTCATAAGCTTGGAAGCACCCATCTGTGACTCTTGTGGAGAATTCTGATTTCTCCCGAGTAACATTCCCCCCCCGCCCCCCCCCCCCAAAGATGAGTGTACTATTTTAAGACCTGTAAGTGATTTCTGCTGTGAGGAGGTCCACATACTGCTATTATCGCCCCTCCGATGGCTCCGTGGGTGCGAATTGGTACTGTTCCAGAAGGGCACAGCTTTGACCCCAGGTCTGTGTTCAGCTGCTTAATCGGAGTCCCATGTTATTTACTCATTAATCTGTGGTGGGGGTATTTTGAAGAGGAGAGGTTTTTTTTACGCAGCGAGTTGTGATCTGAAACGTGCTGCCTGAAAGGGCAGTGGGAGCAGATTCAATAGTAACTTTCAAAAGGCAATTGGATTAACTTACAGCGCAGAAGGAGGCCATTTCTGTCCATTGTGTCCGCGCCGGCCGACAAAGAGCCCGGTCAGCAGCCCTGAAGGTTACATGTAAACCCATGAACAATGACGGAAAGGAAAAGAGCACCCGGCCCAACCAGTCCGCCTCCCACAACTGCGACACCCCTTATACTGAAACCTTCTACACTCCACCCCAACCAGAGCCTGGGAGAGGCAAAAACCAGATAAATACTTGAAGGGGAAACCTTTGTAGGGCTGTGGGTACAGAGCTGGGGGGAGTGGGACTAATTGGAGAGCTCTTTCACAGGGCCTCCTCTTGGCCATAGTTGTCCTCCCAACCCCAGGCAGCTAGTTTCAGAGCAGCAATGTTGCTGAGGGGGGGTGGGGGAGAGGTGTGGGAGTGGCTCACTTGGGGCCCGGATCACCTGTGACTCAGGAACGCCAACTGGTGAAGGGGATGGTCTGAAATCTTGCCCTCGGCAAAAGAAATACCTGCCAAATGGGACTGGCTTCCGTCGGCCACTTGCCGATGGACGAGGTCGGCGTAAAGGCAGCCCTTGAGGTTACCAGCCACCTGTGGGTCTGCTCCCAGATGTCTCTTGTGGTCTGGAACGCCCTGCCTGTAAGGGAGCAGGTTCAATGTTTTCAGTGTTGAGCTTAAAGCGGATGACAGCACAAATCGCCTGTAGCTCCTCCTGACATTGTGAGGCAGTCTGGCGGGCCTCTCCCTCCGTTTGCTGCCTGCTGCAACGGGCCTAATTGTGCTGGAGAGGCCATTCCCGTTCGAAAATGCTCTTGCTATACTGTGATGTTCGTTTGCGCGTGCGTTCTGTTTGTTTCTATCATGGTAGAAGTGTGTTTCCCACAATGTCACAGCTGCCTATAACCGTCTCCGCTCCAAACATTCCTCCTTGTTCTGTCGATTCACAGTGCATACGTTGTATTAATGCCGGACCTCAACTTCCCGCTGGGATATTACCTCATTCCGTTCACTGGCGTTGTTGGAATTGTGATTGTTGTCATGATCACTGTCATGGTAAGTGCATGGTTCTGCTCGTCGGAAATGCTCTAAGCTTGCAGTTACTTCCCAGTTACTGCCTCAGTCAGAATGTTATTAAGCAGCATCTCTCTGGCGCGCAGGTTCCCAAATATTAGACTGCGGACTGATTCCAGACCTTTTTAACTGGACTGTACAGGATGTGAGCCAGGTGGATGAATGTTAGGGTTGTACATGCCCCTTGAACGGTGGGGTCTGTGCCTGGTGACACAGATGGGTGCAGACAGTGGGAGCAGGTTTAAAAAAATATCCTATACACTTGACGATAAACCTGCCACAGGCTTCGAGCTTTGGTTGTGATCACAGGTTGCACGAGTGGCAGACGAGTCGTTCTCTTGTATCGAATACGTTCCCTGAAATTCCGGTTTGGCCTTCCTGTGGGCATTTTAGAGAAAAAAAAACGCATCTACCTTAAGCTGCTGCCCACGTTCGACTTTCCGATGCTGAGGCCTCCTGACTGCCAATCGCAGCGCATGCACGTTGACGCGTGCGTAGGCCTACAGTTGGAGTCACATGGCTCTGGGCAGCCAATCAGGTAAAGCATCATCGTAATAAGAGTTCCGCAGGGTCCTAAACACCTATTACTACGACTGTGATAGAGCCCCAAACAACCAAAACACAGACCCAAACTCCCAAAAATAGAAAATAATTACACTAAACATAGAAACATAGAAACATAGAAACATAGAAAATAGGTGCAGGAGCAGGCCATTCAGCCCTTCTAGCCTGCACCGCCATTCAATGAGTTCATGGCTGAACATGAAACTTCAGTACCCCCTTCCTGCTTTCTCGCCATAACCCTTGATCCCCCGAGTAGTAAGGACTTCATCTAACTCCCTTTTGAATATATTTAGTGAATTGGCCTCAACTACTTTCTGTGGTAGAGAATTCCACAGGTTCACCACTCTCTGGGTGAAGAAGTTTCTCCTCATCTCGGTCCTAAATGGCTTACCCCTTATCCTCAGACTGTGACCCCTGGTTATGGACTTCCCCAACATTGGGAACATTCTTTCTGCATCTAACCTGTCTAAACCCGTCAGAATTTTAAACGTTTCTATGAGGTCCCCTCTCATTCTTCTGAACTCCAGTGAATACAAGCCCAATTGATCCAATCTTTCTTGATAGGTCAGTCCCGCCATCCCGGGAATCAGTCTGGTGAACCTTCGCTGCACTCCCTCAATAGCAAGAATGTCCTTCCTCAAGTTAGGAGACCAAAACTGTACACAATACTCCAGGTGTGGCCTCACCAAGGCCCTGTACAACTGTAGCAACACCTCCCTGCCCCTGTATTCAAATCCCCTCGCTATGAAGGCCAACATGCCATTTGCTTTCTTAACCGCCTGCTGTACCTGCATGCCAACCTTCAATGACTGATGTACCATGACACCCAGGTCTCGTTGCACCTTCCCTTTTCCTAATCTGTCACCATTCAGATAATAGTCTGTCTCTCTGTTTTTACCACCAAAGTGGATAACCTCACATTTATCCACATTATACTTCATCTGCCATGCATTTGCCCACTCACCTAACCTATCCAAGTCACTCTGCAGCCTAATAGCATCCTCCTCGCAGCTCACACTGCCACCCAACTTAGTATCATCCGCAAATTTGGAGATACTGCATTTAATCCCCTCGTCTAAATCATTAATGTACAATGTAAACAGCTGGGGCCCCAGCACAGAACCTTGCGGCACTCCACTAGTCACTGCCTGCCATTCTGAAAAGTACCCGTTTACTCCTACTCTTTGCTTCCTGTCTGACAACCAGTTCTCAATCCACGTCAGCACACTACCCCCAATCCCATGTGCTGACGTGGATTGAGAACTGGTTGTCAGACAGGAAGCAAAGAGTAGGAGTAAACGGGTACTTTTCAGAATGGCAGGCAGTGACTAGTGGAGTGCCGCAAGGTTCTGTGCTGGGGCCCCAGCTGTTTACATTGTACATTAATGATTTAGACGAGGGGATTAAATGCAGTATCTCCAAAGTTAAATTAAATTCATTTAAAAAAAAAAAATAAACTTACCGTTGTAGGGAGGGTTTTTAATGATAAAATATGTTTTAATAACTTTTTTTAAAAAAACACTTGCGCCTGTAAAAGTTGGCTACGTGCCTGCTTTTTCAGGCGCAAGATTTTTGAGGACATTTGTAAGAGTAAATATTGAAAATTTCCACTTACAAATGTCCTCGCTCCCGATCTGGCTATGATCTGTCAAGCCAGAAACTTGACAGATCAGAAATGCTGGTTTCATGCGCATGCGCATTGTGTGCCGAAAACCAGCATTACCGATGCCTTTCTGGGTCCGTAGGAACTCCGCACGGACACGGGGAGGCTGGAATTGTTGGCCCAATAACTGTGTTGTGAGCACTGAATCAGGCTGTGGTGATGCTGTGCAAGTTGTGAACGCTTGTGAAGGTCGCTTGCAGCTGAGTTGAGCAATGTTGAGTGCACAGTTCTGTCAGTTGTGAGTGCACAGTTCTGTCAGTTGTTCTCCTGTAGCTGCCCCAAATCCAGGCATCTCATCAGAAATTCTGGCCGTTATAAACCCAGGTTACTGCCCCAAAGACTCATTTTATCAGCATTTCCCTAGTGTTGATTTCTCTCTAAATTGGGAACTTTGAAACCGCTCAATAACATCATAGGCGTCGCTCGAAACGAGGATGACTTGCTTCCACGCCAAAAAAGGACGCGTTCACAAGTGTTTCGAAGGACCCGAACTACATCCTGAAGGGTGGAAGATGCCTGTGCGTGGATTTTTTTACCGTGTGGTGGCCGTTGCACACCAGCCACCACACGGGGCTTGACAGAGCTAGGTCTTGGTCCAGTGGCAAGGGTTACTTGAGGCAGCTGGAGACTAGCTCTGCTGCACGGACCTAGTGCGCAATAAGGGGTATTCAGAAAAGCAGAGAGAGTTTGGCAATAGAGCCAGTACTTCAATCTTGCTTGACTAACGGGGTGAGAGTAATGGAGGGGGGGGGTGGTGGTTACAAATGAAGATGTTAACGAGACATAAAAAGAAAGAGAGTAACTAAGAAAGGTAAGAGTAACCGCAAACCCAACATATGTTGGTGAAAGGAGAGTGGTTGAGAACCCTGGAACGAGTACCTCAGACCACAATTAAATATCGCTACCGCAGTGACTATCCGAAACCCTCCTCACTTATAAGAACATAAATAGGAACAGGAGAAGGCCATACGGCCCCTCAAGCCTGCTCCGCCATTTAATACAATCATAGCTGATCCGATCATGGACTCCGCTCCTCTTCACTGCCTGCTCCCCATAACTCCAAGATCCTGCAAATCCCCTGGGAGGACAGGCGCACCAACATTAGCGTCCTCGACCAGGCTAACATCCCCAGTATTGAAGCACTGACCACACTCGATCAGCTTCGCTGGACAGGCCATATAGTTCGCGTGCCAGATACGAGACTCCCTAAGCAAATGCTTTATGCGGAGCTCCTTCATGGTAAACGAGCCAAAGGTGGGCAGCGGAAGCGTTACAAGGACCACCCTCAAAGCCTCCCTGGTAAAGTGCGACATCAGCACCGACACCTGGGAGACCCTGGCCCGAAGACCGCCCGAGGTGGAGAAAGTGCATCCGGGAGGCGCTGAGCTCTTCGAGTCTCAGCGCAAAGAGCGTGAAGAGGCCAAGCGCAGGCAGCGGAAGGAGCGCGCGGCAAACCAGCCCCACCCACCCCTTCCCCCGACGAATGTCTGTCCCACTAACAGGATCTGTGGCTCTCGTATCGGACTGTTCAGCCATCAGAGAACTCACTTTGGGAGTGGAAGCAAGTCTTCCTCGATTCTGAGGGACTGCCTATGATGATAATGATGATGATGATGATGTTGATGTTGATTCCCTTATCGTTTAAGAAACTTGTTATTACCTGACAATCATTCCCAACTCTCTTCTCCCACTAATTCAGCAAATGGCTTAGGATTGAAATCACCTTTGAATTGGATCTGGTTGAGATTGATGGGCGCACAGCTCATTGCGTCTCAGTCAGTTTCCCACTAATTTCAGTAATCATAGGTAGGATCAGGACACTCGGCCTGTTCCGCCATTTAATTAGATCATGGCTGATCTGCACCTCCACTCCATTTTACCTGCCTTTGCACCACAACCCACAATATCCTTGCCCAACAGAAATTCATCGATCTTAGTCTTCAAGATTCGTTGACCCCCAGCATTCGCAGCCTTTTAGGGGAAATTTCCACTACTTTGTGTGAAGTGTTTCCTGACACAAGCAGCCTAGCTCTAATTTTTAAAGTGATGCCCCCTTGTTTGGGACTTCCCCACCAGAGGAAATAGATTCTCTATATTTACCCAATTGAATCCCTTTACAATTTTAAGCACTCGATTAGATCGCCTCTCAACCGTCCAAACTCGAAGGAAACCAAGCTTGTGCCATCAGTCCCCACAAGTTAACCATTTACAAACACAGTGACCACAATCAGCAAAAAGGCAAGAGGATGTTGGATTTAATCAAGAAGCTGTGGGGTTGTGTTCCTTTTTAAAAGTAGAATTAATAGAGGACACCGAACTGCATCTATTTTGCCACTAATTGGGAATCTGATAGGCACTGAAAGACGAATGTGAGACGTGGACTACAGTGGGAGGTGTTTTACCATGGGAATTGCAGAGAGGGAGCTTTACTTGCCATTTAACCCTGTGTTGTACCTGCCCTGGGAGTGTGTGATGGGACAGTGTAGAGGGAGCTTTACTCTGTATCTAACCCTGTGCTGTACCTGCCCTGGGAGTGTTTGATGGGACAGTGTAGAGGGAGCTTTACTCTGTATCTAACCCCCTGTACCTGCCCTGGGAGTGTTTGATGGGACAGTGTAGAGGGAGCTTTACTCTGTATCTAACCCTGTGCTGTAACTGCCCTGGGAGTGTGTGATGGGACAGTGCAGAGGGAGCTTTACTCTGTATCTAACCCTGTGCTGTACCTGCCCTGGGAGTGTTTGATGGGACAGTGTAGAGGGAGCTTTACTCTGTATCTAACCCTGTCCTGTACCTGCCCTGGGAGTGTTTGATGGGACAGTGTAGAGGGAGCTTTACTCTGTATCTAACCCTGTGCTGTACCTGCCCTGGAAGTGTTTGATGGGACAGTGTAGAGGGAGCTTTACTCTGTATCTAACCCTGTCCTGTACCTGCCCTGGGAGGGAATCACTCAGAACTAATTTGACTTTCTAAGCAGACTGTGTGGGATTGATCTTCACACGAGATAATAACCAGGTCCGTTCCCCACAATACTTTTCTGTAAAAGGTATTCAATCCATCTCGCTATCATTCTAAACATTTAAAAAGAATAGATGGAGTGAGATACTTTTCAAAAGTCAATTAGAATGTTACTCAAAA
The DNA here is from genome assembly GCF_044704955.1 of Pristiophorus japonicus. Classification (NCBI taxonomy): domain Eukaryota; kingdom Metazoa; phylum Chordata; class Chondrichthyes; family Pristiophoridae; genus Pristiophorus; species Pristiophorus japonicus. Next base: position 91,569,866 of record NC_091996.1, read on the forward strand.
CGAATCCCTGCCATCAGAGCAGCCAATCCTGCCCTGCGATCCTGTTGGTCTGTTCCCCTCCCTGATATTTGAAGCTTGGACTCTGGCTGCAAACTCTGAGAGATCCCGGGATCGGGCCTGAGGCCTCGGGGTGTGCATGGGGTTCGGTGCCCTGAGAGCGGGGCTGGGGGATGGGGCCACACCACACCCTGCTCCCTCCTCTCCCTGTCCAGTGTGAGGCTGGCGGTTGCAGCATTTGATTTAAGATCAAGTGGTGCGGTGAGAATCTTCGGGCTCTGTCTCCGTGTTCCCCATTCATACACCAGTGGAAATAATCTTTCACTTTGCCCACGGTGAAGTACCCAGGTTTCACTCACTCCTTTTATGGGACCGGGGAGCTGATCTCTTTTCCCCCCCCCCCTCCCTGGCCTCGGCCCGCAGAGGCTGATACCCCCCTCTCCGTGGCCACATTAGCCCGGGGCGGTCCTTTTGATGTCCCCGATGTAATCCCAAGAGATGCTGCTGCCTGAAAATGCTCCTCTTGTGAGGATTTCTGGTGATTTTTCTCCCCTGCTCTGATTGTGGTACAGTTCCAGAGGTGCCAACCCCTCTGGTATCTCGGCCGTTTCATGTGCGCGTTTGGACATGAGGTTGTGGGCAGTATAAGGTGGAGCCATAGCTCTGCCCTGATCCACACCCAGATTTTCCAGCAAGAGTCACTGGATCAGGATTAGCACCAGGCATTCTGGCTGATCTTTTCCCCCACCTCGGGTTACTGAGGGTGCTTGTAACACCCCTATAGAACTCAGTGAATGACTAAACCTCTGCGCAGGCAGACCATCACAGGCGGTCCCTCGAACGAGGATGACTTGCTTCCACAAAAGTTCGCAGATGTTTCAATGAAGGACCCGATGTTCCAGTCCTGAACTCCAATTGAAGGGGGTGGGAGATGCCTGTGGGTGGATTTTTTTAACGTGGGGTGGCCGTTGCACAACAGCCACCACACGGGGCTTGACCGAGCTCGGTCTTGGTCCAGTGGCAAGGGTTAACCAGGACGACTGGAGACCTGCTCTGCTGCACGGACCTAGTGCGCGTACATGTATCGCACAGTGTGGGCTGGGCCCGTGCTGCCCCTGGGCCCTCGGCTCTTCTGGGCCCCGTACCCTCATTCGCCGCACCTTCGTCACGATCCCTCGCCGCACCTTTGCCAATGCTGTGCCAGGGCCTGGTGCTCCAGCTCTATTTATAGCCCCGACCTGCGGTGTTCTCTCACGGGTCGGGGTGGCTCACAATATAATATAGTGAGCAGTGACCCCCTCTCTCAAATAGGAAGGGGTTCTAACAGTGCGGAACAGTGATGCACACAAAGTCGCAAGTTGAGAAAGCACGGGTGTTTAACTGACATTATTCAGACAGACCAACCAGAGCCTAGTTGTCTGTTTCAACTCTGCCTCGCCATCTTGGGCAGTGGAAATATATTTGTTGGTGTTTATTGTAAAGTGGATAGAGAAATGTTTTGTTTTAATACATAGTAACTGGGTTGACCAGCAAGTTCCCAGCTGTGCTGCTGTGTCACATGCTTGTTCCAAGAGACAAATGTTGCTTGTGTGCGGAGCCGCACAAGCTTGAAGGGCTTGCAGTGTCTCAAACTGACGGGACTTTTGAGTGATTTTGTGCCACCTATAGCACGAGGTTATTGTCTCTCTCCTATGGCCTGAGACCCCTCTTTATTTTGTGTGTTGCAGATAGTGAGATGTGTGCAGTATCGGCGCCGAATCCGGAGGAACCGCTTGTCAAAGGACCAACTCCAGAAAATCCCAGTTCATAAATTCAACAAAGGTAGGGACACGGGGAGAATTGCCACCTGACGCAAATGGCAGCACATGATTCGCACTGGTGCCGTAGACGGCATTTTTTAAGATTGGGCAAAGCAGAGAATTGTTTGCAGCTTCCTGAGTGAGAAGCCTTTCGTGACAGTCGGTGCAGAATGAATGTCTATTGCTGTGTGACTGTGTGTCCACCAGGGGGTGCCTCGACACTACCCATGCTTGTGCATTAGTGAGCAATAGCCCCAAGTGCCACTGTGGTGCTGTAATGTATCACCAACATATGCTGTCCCATACCCCTGACCTGTTTTAACCCAGTTTTTCCCCCCGCCCCCACCAATTTACCCCACCTTTCCTATAGAAACATAGAAAATAGGTGCAGGAGTAAGCCATTTGGCCCTTCAATCCTGCACCACCATTCAATATGATCATGACTCATCATGCAACTTCAGTACCCCATTCCTGCTTTCTCTCCATACCCCTTGATCCCTTTAGCTGTAAGGGCCACATCTAACTCCCTTTTGAATATCTCCAACGAACTGGCCTCAACAACTTTCTGTGGTAGAGAATTCCACATGCTCACAATTCTGAGTGAAGAAGTTTCTCCTCATCTCGGTCCTAAATGGCTTACCCCTCACCCTTAGACTGTGACCCCTGGTTCTGGACTTCCCCAACATCGGGAACATTCTTCCTGCATCGAACCTGTCCAATCCCGTCAGAATTTTATATATTTCTGAGATCCCCCCTCATTCTTCTAAATTCCAGTCAATCCTGTCTTTCTTGATATGTCAGTCCTGTCACTGCGGGAATCATTGATGTATATTGTAAATAGCTGAGGTCCCAGCATTGAACCTTGTGGTACCCCACTAGTCACTGCCTGCCATTGTGAAAAGGACCTGTTTATTCCTACGCTTTGCTTCCTGTCTGCCAACCAGTTCTCTATCCACGTCAATACATTACCCCCAATACCATGTGCTTTAATTTTGCACACTAATCTCTTGTGTGGGACTTTGTCAAAAGCCTTTTGAAAGTCCAAATACACCACATCCACTGGTTCTCCCAGTTTATGATACAAATAAACTGCCTAGTGTAATCCGGACTTTTCTGGACCAGGACATTGCATGGGGGTTGCTGCCTTAGCCCGTGCAGTTAGAGTGCTGGACGTGGCTTGGTGACTTGAGATTTTCCTCTTGATGTTTATGCAGTTGTAGGTGTGGTGGGAAATCCGTTTACCTGACAACCAGTGCAAAGTGGAGAACAAATTCATCACCCCATGATCAATCGCACTTGGTTGTGGCGGGGTGCGATTCCACCGATTGTGCCCCCCCCCCCCCCAAGTGGCCATTCTTCCTGTTCAGCTGTAGTGACGTCATCGCAGGCGATGCGATGGAGGCCGAAGTCCACAGCTATCTGCCATCCCAGCAGGGACCACTGAGCACCATTCAGCAATGGTATCCTTGGTCCCTCCCACTCTAGAAGTGTGCAGACCAGTTTTCGATCCCCACTGATGCCCCACCTGAGAACGGTGAACTCGGCCCAGACTGGTGATGGGACCTCCGATGTGACTCCGTGCCACGCTGAGTTCTGCGTTTACTCACTGTGCCATCAGGGGAGCCGTTTAGTGTTTCCTAAAGTGAAATCATGACTGTTAACAGCTTTATGCCTTAATAAATATAGCCTCTGACTATTCAAACATTTTGCACGTAATTTGGAGTGATGTGAAACACAGAAAATAGGTGCAGGAGTAGGCCATTCGGCCCTTCGAGCCTGCATCACCAGAGCTGCACGCTTACTAAGCACCTGAGATTTAGGTCTGACTTTTTTTTGTGTGGGGTGGGGATGTTTAGTAAAAAGGATCCATGCATCATGCCACCATTTTGTTCAAACTTGTGTTAAGATGGAGAGGGTGTAAATTGGCCCAATTGTTCATCCAAAACTTCCAGTGTGGGTAGAGCATTGTCGAAAGCTGCCTGCAGGTGGAGCCCTTGAGCTATAACAGTTCGTACAGTACTAGCAATGAAAAGTTCCACCTCCCAAAACTGCCTTCATGCCACGATGCTGTCTCTGCTGCTCTCACCAGCGGTTTGAAGGTTTTTTTTTTACCCCCGTTGGCTTTTATTCATATGAGACTGGCCAGGTGACTGTCAGTCAGTGTGCTGTTCAGCTACGGGGCATCACAGCTGAACCCAAGCCCTTGGGTGATTTCCCCTCCGTAGCTAAAATCTGCTAACTCTGCATAGAGCAGGGTTAGAACCTCTGTGGTTCAGCACTCACTCGGTAAACACATTGAGCAATTGGCGAAGAAGCACTCTAATTGCTAAACCTTCCATTTTCACAGCTGTAGAAATTGCGTGCAGAATGTGACGGTTTTAAGGATTGTTCAAACCCCGTAGACGTATTCACCATTCTTTTCCAAACCAGAAAGCTTCTGAAAGCCACTCGTGCACGTTGGGTGTCAGCCGTGGCTCAGTGGGCAGCAATCTCGCCTCTGAGACAGAAGGTTGTGGGCACAAGCCCCCCACTTCAGAGAATTGAGCACAAAATCTAGGCCAACATCTCCATGCAGTGCTGACAGAGCGCTGCACTGAGGTGCCGTCTTTCGGATGAGACGTTCAACCCTCTCGGGTGGACGTAAAAGATCCCACGGCACTATTTCGAAGAAGAGCAAGGGAGTTCTCCCCGGTGTCCTGGGGCCAATATTTATCCCTCAATCAACATCTCAAAAAACCCCAGATTATTTGGTCATTATCACATTGCTGTCTGTGGGAGCTTGCTGTGCGCAAATCTTTAGCTCCAGTTATGCGACTCTGCTCCCACAGCGGCCTCAAGTTGGAATTCCAGCCTCAACCAATGGTCACACACCCTGTTACAGATGCTAGCTAAGGAGAGGGACAGACTGTAATTATGGCCCATCGGAGGGAGCAGTGTGCAGTGGCATGCCACGACAGGGAGCAGCGCGTGCTGCTGCAGGAAGGCGATGGCTACGAAGCCCGGTCACTGATTGCAGTGCGGGCAGGCACAGCAGGAGTGGCAAGAGGGTACAGGGAAGTGACCAGGGCCCAGGAGAGGTGTGAATCTGGGGCCCAGAAGAGGCGAGGGCTCAGGGGCAGCACGGGGCCCAGCCCACACTGTGCGATATGTGTGAGCGCACTAGGTCCGTGCAGCAGAGCTGGTCTCCAGTCGTCCTGGTTAATCCTTGCCACTGGACCAAGACCCTAGCTCTGTCAAGCCCGTGTGGTGGCTGGTGTGCAACGGCCACCCCATGTTTTAAAAAAAAAATCCACGCACAGGCATCTTCCACCCTTCAGGATGTGGTTTGGGATCCGGAATATTAGGTTCTATGAAATACCTGTGAACTCGTCCCTTTTTGGCGTAGAAGCAGGTCATCCTCGCTTCGAGGATCAGCCTATGATGATGACGACGAATTATAGCAGGGCAGAGAAAAAAGCTGTAAGGTCTGGGGACAGAGTTGCAGGATGGAAGACATTGTAAAAGCTTGATGAGCACTCTGTGTGGCCTGGGGTGCCCATACCTGAAGGGAGGGAGTGCCAACTCCAGCATTTTAAAATGGCCTCCTGGCTTGCTGTTAATTTAAATCCCAGGTCACGTTCTTCAATGGAGTTGGGAAGTTGAGGGATGGGGCTTAGACGCAAGATCTTTGGAATTCTCTTCCCTAAGAGAGCTCTGGAGACTGGGTCATTGAATGTATTTAAGGTGGAGATGGACAGATTTTTGAAAGATAAGGGTCATGGGGAGCGGGCAGGGAAGTGGAGTTGAAGCCAGGATCAGATCAGCCATGATCTTATTGAATGGCGGAGCAGGCTCTCGAGGGGCCAAATGGCCGCCGACTCCTATTTCTTATGCTCTTATAGAAACATAGAAAATAGGTGCAGGAGCAGGCCATTCAGCCCTTCTAGCCTGCACCGCCATTCAATGAGTTCATAGCTGAACATGAAACTTCAGTACCCCCTTCCTGCTTTCACGCCATACCCCTTGATCCCCCGAGTAGTAAGGACTTCATCTAACTCCCTTTTGAATATATTTAGTGAATTGGCCTCAATTACTTCCTGTGGTAGAGAATTCCACAGGTTCACCACTCTCTGGGTGAAGAAGTTTCTCCTTATCTCGGTCCTAAATGGCTTACCCCTTATCCTTAGACTGTGACCCCTGGTTCTGGACTTCCCCAACATTGGGAACATTCTTCCTGCATCCAACCTGTCCAAACCCGTCAGAATTTTAAACGTTTCTATGAGGTCCCCTCTCACTCTTCTGAACTCCAGTGAATACAAGCCCAGTTGATCCAGTCTTTCTTGATAGGTCAGTCCCACCATCCCGGGAATCAGTCTGGTGAATCTTCGCTGCACTCCCTCAATAGCAAGAATATCCTTCCTCAAGTTAGGAGACCAAAACTGTACACAATACTCCAGGTGTGGCCTCACCAAGGCCCTGTACAACTGTAGCAACACCTCCCTGCCCCTGTACTCAAATCCCCTCGCTATGAAGGCCAACATGCCATTTGCTTTCTTAACCGCCTGCTGTACCTGCATGCCAACCTTCAATGACTGATGTACCATGACACCCAGGTCTCGTTGCACCTTCCCTTTTCCTAATCTGTCACCATTCAGATAATAGTCTGTCTCTCTGTTTTTACCACCAAAGTGGATAACCTCACATTTATCCACATTATACTTCATCTGCCACGCATTTGCCCACTCACCTAACCTATCCAAGTCACTCTGTAGCCTCATAGCATCCTCCTCGCAGCTCACACTGCCACCCAACTTAGTGTCATCCGCAAATTTAGAGATACTACATTTAATCCCCTCGTCTAAATCATTAATGTACAATGTAAACAGCTGGGGCCCCAGCACAGAACCCTGCGGTACCCCACTAGTCACTGCCTGCCATTCCGAAAAGTACCCATTTACTCCTACTCTTTGCTTCCTGTCTGACAACCAGTTCTCAATCCACGTCAGCACACTACCCCCAATCCCATGTGCTTTAACTTTGCACATTAATCTCCTGTGTGGGACCTTGTCGAAAGCTTTCTGAAAGTCCAAATATACCACATCAACTGGTACTCCTTTGTCCACTTTATTGGAAACATCCTCAAAAAATTCCAGAAGATTTGTCCAGCATGATCTCCCTTTCACAAATCCATGCTGACTTGGACCTATCATGTCACCATTTTCCAAATGCGCTGCTATGACATCCTTAATAATTGATTCCATCATTTTACCTACTACTGAGGTCAGGCTTACCGGTCTATAATTACCTGCTTTCTCTCTCCCTCCTTTTTTAAAAAGTGGGGTTACATTGGCTACCCTCCACTCGATAGGAACTGATCCAGAGTCAATGGAATGTTGGAAAATGACTGTCAATGCATCTGCTATTTCCAAGGCCACCTCCTTAAGTACTCTGGGATGCAGTCCATCAGGCCCTGGGGATTTATCGGCCTTCAATCCCATCAATTTCCCCAACACAATTTCCCGACTAATAAAGATTTCCCTCAGTTCCTCCTCCTTACTAGACCCTTTGACCACTTTTATATCCGGAAGGTTGTTTGTGTCCTCCTTAGTGAATACTGAACCAAAGTACTTGTTCAATTGGTCTGCCATTTCTTTGTTCCCCGTTATGACTTCCCCTGATTCTGACTGCAGGGGACCTACGTTTGTCTTTACTAACCTTTTTCTCTTTACATACCTATAGAAACTTTTGCAATCCGCCTTAATGTTCCCTGCAAGCTTCTTCTCGTACTCCATTTTCTCTGCCCTAATCAAACCCTTTGTCCTTCTCTGCTGAGTTCTAAATTTCTCCCAGTCCCCAGGTTCGCTGCTATTTCTGGCCAATGTGTATGCCATTTCCTTGGCTTTAATACTATCCCTGATTTCCCTAGATAGCCACGGTTGAGCCACCTTCCCTTTTTTATTTTTACGCCAGACAGGAATGTACAATTGTTGTAATTCATCCATGCGGTCTCTAAATGTCTGCCATTGCCCATCCACAGTCAACCCCTTAAGTATCATTAGCCAATCTATCTTGGCCAATTCATTCCTCATACCTTCAAAGTTACCCTTCTTTAAGTTCTGGACCATGGTCTCTGAATTAACTGTTTCATTCTCCATCCTAATGCAGAATTCCACCATATTATGGTCACTCTTCCCCAAGGTACAATGAGATTGCTAATTAATCCCCTCTCATTACACAACACCCAGTCTAAGATGGCCTCCCCCCTCGTTGGTTCCTCGACATATTGGTCTAGAAAACCATCCCTTATGCACTCCAGGAAATCCTCCTCCACCGTATTGCTTCCAGTTTGGCTAGCCCAATCTATGTGCATATTAAAGTCACCCATTATAACTGCTGCACCTTTATTGCATGCACTCCTAATTTCCTGTTTGATGCCCTCCCCAACATCACTACTACTGTTTGGAGGTCTGTACACAACTCCCACTAACGATTTTTGCCCTTTAGTGTTCTGCAGCTCTACCCATATAGATTCCACATCATCCAAGCTAATGTCTTTCCTAACTATTGCATTAATCTCCTCTTTAACCAGCAATGCTACCCCACCTCCTTTTCCTTTTTATTCTATCCTTCCTGAATGTTGAATACCCCTGGATGTTGAGTTCCCAGCCCTGATCATCCTGGAGCCACGTCTCTGTAATCCCAATCACATCATATTTGTTAACATCTATTTGCACAGTTAATTCATCCACCTTATTGCGGATACTCCTTGCATTAAGACACAAAGCCTTCAGGCTTGTTTTTTTAACACCCTTTGTCCTTCTAGAATTTTGCTGTACAGTGGCCCTTTTTGTTCTTTGCCTTGGGTTTCTCTGCCCTCCACTTTTCCTCATCTCTTTTCTGTCTTTTGCTTTTGCCTCATTTTTGTCTCCCTCTGTCTCCCTGCATAGGTTCCCATCCCCCTGCAATATTAGTTTAACTCCTCCCCAACAGCACTAGCAAACACTCCCCCTAGGACATTGGTTCCGGTCCTGCCCAGGTGCAGACCGTCCGGTTTGTACTGGTCCCACCTCCCCCAGAACCGGTTCCAATGCCCCAAGAATTTGAATCCCTCCCTGCTGCACCACTGCTCAAGCCATGTATTCATCTGCGCTATCCTGCGATTCCTACTCTGACTAGCACGTGGCACTGGTAGCAATCCCGAGATTACTACTTTTGAGGTCCTACTTTTTAATTTAGCTCCTAGCTCCTTAAATTCTTTTCGTAGGACCTCATCCCTTTTTTTACCTATGTCGTTGGTACCAATGTGCACCACGACAACTGGCTGTTCTCCCTCCCATTTCAGAATGTCCTGCACCCGCTCCGAGACATCCTTGACCCTTGCACCAGGGAGGCAACATACCATCCTGGAGTCTCGGTTGCGTCCGCAGAAACGCCTATCTATTCCCCTCACCATCGAATCCCCTATTACTATCACGCTCCCACTCTTTTTCCTGCCCTCCTTTGCAGCAGAGCCACCTACGGTGCCATGAACTTGGCTGCTGCTGCCCTCCCCTGATGAGTCATCCTCCCCAACAGTACTCAAAGCAGTGTATCTGTTTTGCAGGGGGATGACCACAGGGGACCCCTGCACTATCTTTCTTGCACTGCTCTTCCTGCTGGTCTTCCATTCCCTATCTGGCTGTGGACCCTTCTCCTGCGGTAAGACCAACTCACTACACGTGATACTCACGTCATTCTCAGCATCATGGATGCTCCAGAGTGAATCCACCCTCAGCTCCAATTCCGCAACGCGGACCGTCAAGAGCTCGAGGCGGATACACTTCCCACACACTTAGCGCCCAGGGACACCGGAAGTGTCCCCGAGTTCCCACATGGTACAGGAGGAGCATATCACGTGACCGAGCTCTCCTGCCATGTCTTAACCTTAGATACACTTAAATTGGTAGTAACAATGCTAAAGTTCACTTACTGATATAAAAAAGAAAAGAAAAGCTACTCACCAATCACCAGCCAATCACTTACCCCATTGGCTGTGACGTCACTTTTTGATTACTTTCTACTTCTATTTTCCTTTCTCTCCCGCTGGGCTTTTGACAGGCCGCTCCCCTCTCACCAATTGCCGCTGGCTCTCGATCTCCCGCTGGGCTTTTGATAGGCCGCTCCCCTCTCACCAATTGCCGCTGGCTCTCGATCTCCCGCTGGGCTTTTGACAGGCCGCTCCCCTCTCACCAACTGCCGCTGGCTCTCGATCTCCCGCTGGGCTTTTGATAGGCCGCTCCCCTCTCACCAACTGCCGCTGGCTGGGGGAGATCAGCAGCGCATAGGAACTGGCTGTTCTGCACCTCAATTCCATTTACCCGCCTTCGCTCCTGACCCAACAAAAATCGATTGATCTCAGTCTTGAAAGCTCCAGTTGACCTCCAGCACCCAGAGCCTTTTGAGGGAGAAAGTTCCTGACATCACCCCTGAATGGACTGTTTCCAACTTTGATACCTCCTTCTGGATTTCCCCCACCAGATTTTCTCTTTATTTACCCTATTGAATCCCATTTAACATTTTAAATTCCTCGATTTAGATCGCTCCTCAGTCTTCTCAACTCAAGGGAAGTCGAGCCTAGACTATGCAACTGTCCTAATTTAACACACTCTGTGCTGCATCCTCTCCAAGGTCATTATGTCCTTCCTGAGATGCAGTGCCCAGAACTGAATGCCGTTACTCCAGATTGGGTCTGAACAGTACAATTGAAGCATCACCTCCTCCCCTTTGTATTCCAGCACCCTTGAGATAAAGGCCAACATTGCAATCGCCTTTATAGAAACACAAAAAATAGATGCAGGAGTAGGCCATTTGGCGCTTCGAGCCTGCACCACCATTCAATATAATCATGCAACTTCAGTACCCCACTCCTGCTTTCTCTCCATACCCCTGATCCCTTTAGCTGTAAGGTCCACATCTAACTCCCTTTTGAATATATCCAACGACCTGGACTCAACCACTTTCTGCGGTAGAGAATTCTACAGGTTTGCAATTCTCTGGGTGAAAAAGTTTCTCATCTCGGTCCTAAATGGCTTACCCCTTAGACTGACCCCTGGTTCTGGACTTCCCTGACATCGGGAACATTCTTCCTGCATCTAACCTGTCCAGTCCTGTCAGAATTTTATGTTTCTGTGAGATCCCCTCATTCTTATAAATTCCAGTGAATATAAGCCTAGTTGATCCAGTCTTGCTATGTCAGTCCTGCCATCTTGGGAATCAGTCTGGTGAACCTTCAATAGCAAGAATGTCCTTCCTCAGATTAGGAGACCAAAACTGCACACACTACTCAAGGTGTGGCCTCACCAAGGCCCTGTACAATTTCAGCAAGACCTCCCTGCTCCTATACTCAAATCCTCTCGCTCGGAAGTCCAACATACCATTTGCTTTCTTTACTGCCTGCTGCACCTGCATGCCTACCTTCAATGACTGATGTACCATGACACCCAGGTCTCGTTGCACCTCCCCTTTTACTAATCTGTCACCATTCAGATAATCTGCCTTCCTGTTTTTGCCACCAAAATGGATAACCTCACACTTATCCACATTATACTGCATCTGCCATGCATTTGCCCACTCACCTAACCTGTCCAAGTCACCCTGCAGCCTCTTAGCATCTTGCTCACACTGCCACCCAGCTTAGTGTCATCTGCAAACTTGGAGATATTACACTCAATTCCTTTGTCTAAATCGTGGTTACTTTTTGTACCTGTGTACAAGCACCTGTTCGGTGCGGCACCTGACCTGTGAGGCTTCAATCCATATGCAAAGCTGGCAAATAGTGCATTCTTCAGGTCCCCGGTTCATGCCTGGCCTGTTCTGAGTTAGCTGAGCTTGGCTAAAGTAGTGGTTTGTGCACTAACATCGGCCTCTATGATCTGGGCTAGGGAGGAAGGATCAGCCAAAGATCCCAGTCCTATCCTTCTGGACATTGAATGGTGCTAGGATTGGGCTCAGCCTACCAACACTCGCTGCCTGTGCTTATTACACAAGCAGCCTGACAAATGCAGTGAAGTATCAAGGAGCAGCACTGTGAACAGAAGCAGTATCCCAGAGCCTTCACGCAAGGCAGGGTGAAAACGAGAATGAAAATAACCGGAAGCTTTGGTTAGACTATAAATGAATAAAGTTTAAGATGTCGCGCCGAAGAACTGTTCAGTGCGGTGAAAGTATCTCTAGACTAGCATTATTTAAAATGAAATGAAAATGTGCTGAATTGGTACTGAGTGGAAACTTTTTTTTAACATGGAAACTTTGTTGGTAGATATTTGACTCACTAGTAAGACTTGGTTACTGATGTGTAAAGTTTAATTTCGGAAGCCGAGTATCAGTATGTCGGGCGAGTGGTTGTGGTGAAGCTAGTTATCAGTTCAGGCGCTTCCTGTTTGCGTCAGCACCACGTTTCCCAGAGTTCACATTGTGCAGTGTGAGGTTAATGGCTTCGTGCAGTCCATCTTATTGGGGTATGGCGCGAAATGGAGCTCCACTAGAGCACAGAGTGAGAGCTGGAGAGGTTAATTAGCTCGAAGCCCCATCTCCACAGTGAACCAGTCCCCAGATGTACAAATGCAGTTATTCAGGGCCCTGGTGAGACCACACCTGGAGTATTGTGCACAGTTTGGGTCTCCTTACCGAAGGAAGGATATACTTGCCATAGAGGGAGTGCAACAAAAGTTCACCAGATGGATTCCTGGGATGGGGGGATTGTCCTATGAGAAGAGATTGAGTAGACTAGGCCAACACTGACATCAGTAGTGGGGAAAATGTTGGAATCAATTATTAAAGATGTAATAGCAGCGCATTTGGAAAGCAGTGACAGGATCGGTCCAAGTCAGCATGGATTTATGAAAGGAAAATCATGCTTGACAAATTCTCTACCACAGAAAGTTGTTGAGGCCAGTTCGTTAGATAGATTCAAAAGGGAGTTAGATGTGGCCCTGAGGGCTAAAGGGGTCAAGGGGTATGGAGAGAAAGCAGGAATGGGGTCCTGAAGTTGCATGATCAGCCATGATCATATTAAACGGTGGTGCAGGCTCGAAGGGCCGAATGGCCTACTCCTGCACCTATTTTCTATGTTTCTATCACAGCCAGTAGTTAGGTACACTCTAATCCAGGTTGCTCTCTGAGTTTGTTCAGCGTTTCATATTAAAGCTTAATGCATTCAACTGAAGTTTCTCACTTGCCGTATTGATAAACTAGTCGATGCTCTATGAAATGCGAAACAATGAAACCACAAAATAATTTCAAGGCCGTTTAAAAGCGTACTGTATATTTTTTTTGTTCACAGGATGTGGGCGTCGCTGGCAAAGCCGGCATTTATTGCCCATCCCTAATTGCCCTTGAACAACTGGCTCGCTGGGCCATTTCAGAGGGCAGTTAAGAGTCAATCACGTTGCTGTGGGTCTGGAGTCACATGTAGGCCAGACCGGGTAAGGGTGGAAGATTTCCTTCCCTAAAGGACATGAGTGAACCAAATAGGTTTTTACGACAATCCGGTAGTTTCATGGTCGCCATCACTGATGCCAACTTAAAAAAAAAAATTCCATGGTTAATTTAATTGAATTTAAATTCCTCAGCTGCGATTTGAACTCCAGGCCTCTGGATTACCAGACCAGTAGCATGACCACTACACTACCGTTCCCTTGCGAGATTACAGACTATCTGCCAATCCAGACCTTACTTTGACTTCACTGCTGTGTGGGTATATGTGGAGGCCACTTGCAGAAGCAAGAGGCTGTTGTACATTGCATAACTAATAACGGGACGTAGCACAGTCCTTTCAACAAGTGTGGTAAGATTTTGTTTTGTGGTGTAAGATGATCTCTCCCCGTCACTTTCTACGGCCTGCCCAGATTAAACGGGCAGGTCTAACGCGCCACACACACACATCAGGGGCCCAATCTGTGACCTTGCTGCTCAGTATAGTTTAGCACCACACTGTGTGTTGTGCTGTTGGGGAAAGTCAAAATGAAAGTGCAGCTGGTTTAATGCTTCTCCGTCTCTTGTAAAGGACACTCCATTAGGCTGTGTCCTTCAGGCAGGTTAAAGGGTACCATTTCAACACTTATTTTAGGCAAATATCTTTGTTCCATTGATTTAAGAATTTTGAGTTTTTCCTGGTTTCTTTCTGTGCTGACTCTACAAGAACGTTGGGCAGGTTTCTAGTCAGAAAGGCACCATGGTAACTTGAGTCTGTTCTGCCATTCAGTTAGATCATGGCTGATCTGTATAAGAACCAACTCCAGGGCTAGAGTGGGTTCGTCAGCCTGTCTGCCTCACTCTACTTCTCTATCCGCCTAGAACAGCAAAGTATTGTCCCCGAATTCAGAGATTAGGGTCCTGAACTTGAGGAAAGATAACTTCGATGGTATGAGACGTGAATTGGCTAAAATAGACTGCCGAATGATACTTAAAGGGTTGACGGTGGATAAGCAATGGCAAACATTTAAAGATCACATGGATGAACTTCAACAATTGTACATTCCTGTCTGGAGTAAAAATAAAACGGGGAAGGTGGCTCAACCGTGGCTAACGAGGGAAATTAAGGATAGTGTTCAATCCAAGGAAGAGGCATATAAATTGGTCAGAAAAAGTAGCAAACCTGAGGACTGGGGAGAAATTTAGAATTCAGCAGAGGAGGACAAAGGGTTTAATTAGGAGGGGGAAAATAGAGTATGAGAGAAAGCTTGCTGGGAACATAAAAACTGACTGCAAAAGTTTCTATAGATAGGTGAAGAGAAAAAGATTAGTGAAGACAAACGTAGATCCCTTGCAGTCAGAATCAGGTGAATTTATAATGGGGAACAAAGAAATGGCAGACCAGTTGAACAAATACTTTGGTTCTGTCTTCACGAAGGAAGACACAAATAACCTTCTGGAAATATTAGGGGACCGAGGATCTAGTGAGAAGGAGGAACTGAAGGAAATCCTTATTAGGTGGGAAATTGTGTTAGGGAACTTGATGGGATTGAAGGCCGATAATTCCCCAGGGCCTGATAATCTGCATCCCAGACTACTTAAGGAAGTGGCCCTAGAAATAGTGGATGCATTGGTGATCATTTTCCAACAGTCTATTGACTCTGGTTCAGTTCCTATGGACTGGAGGGTAGCTAATGTAACACCACTTTTTAAAAAAAAAGGAGGGAGAGAAAACGGGTAATTATAGACCGGTTAGCCTGACATCAGTAGTGGGGAAAATGTTAGAATCAATTATTAAAGATGAAATAGCAGCGCATTTGGAAAGCAGTGCATCAGTCCAAGCCAGTATGGATTTATGAAAGGGAAATTCTTCTAGAATTTTTTGAGGATGTAACTGGTAAAGTGGACAAGGGAGAACCAGTGGATGTGATGTGTTTGGACTTTCAAAAGGCTTTTGACAAGATCCCACACAAGAGATTGATGTGCAAAATTAAAGCACATGGTATTGGGGGTAATGTACTGACGTGGATAGAGAATTGGTTGGCAGACAGGAAGCAGAGTGTCAGGATTAACGGGTCCTTTTCAGAATGGCAGGCAGTGACTAGTGGGGTGCCGCAGGGGTCAGTGCTGGGACCCCAGCTATTTACAATATACA
Source organism: Pristiophorus japonicus (assembly GCF_044704955.1). Taxonomy (NCBI): domain Eukaryota; kingdom Metazoa; phylum Chordata; class Chondrichthyes; family Pristiophoridae; genus Pristiophorus; species Pristiophorus japonicus. Next base: position 91,585,247 of record NC_091996.1, read on the forward strand.
TCAATGATTTAGATGAAGGAATTGAGTGTAATATCTCCAAGTTTGCAGATAACACTAAGCTGGGTGGGGTGTGAGCTGTGAGGAGAACGCTAAGAGGCTGCAGGGTGACTTGGACAGGTTAGGTGAGTGGGCAAATGCATGGCAGATGCAGTATAATGTGGATAAATGTGAGGTTATCCACTTTGGTGGCAAAAACACGAAGGCAGAATATTATCTGAATGGCGGCAGATTAGGAAAAGGGGAGGTGCAACGAGACCTGGGTGTCATGGTACATCAGTCATTGAAAGTTGGCATGCAGGTACAGCAGGCGGTGAAGAAGGCAAATGGTATGTACAGGCCCAGTCGATCCAGTCTCCTCATGTCAGTCCTGCCATCCCGGGAATCAGTTTGGTGAACCTTCGCTGCACTCCCTCAATAGCAAGACTAGGAGACCAAAACTGAACACAATATTCCAGGTAAGGCCTCACCGAGGCCCTGTACAACTGCAGTAAGACCTCCCTGCTCCTATACTCAAATCCCCTTGCTATTCACTGTGGAGTTTGGAAGGATGCGAGGGGATCTCATAGAAACATATAAAGTTCTGATGGGACTGGACAGGTTAGATGCAGGAAGAATGTTCCCAGAGGTCATAGTCTTCAGGATAAGGGGTAAGCCAATTAGGACCGAGATAAGGAGAAACTTCTTCACTCTGTTATTAACCTGTGGAATTCTCTACCGCAGAGTTTTGTTGATATATTCAAAAGGGAGTTAGATATGGCCCTTACGGCTAAAGGGATCAAGGGGTATGGAGAGAAAGCAGGAATGGGGTACTGAGGTGAATGATCAGCCATGATCTTATTGAATGGTGGTGCAGGCTCGAAGGGCCGAATGGCCTACTCCTGCACCAATTTTCTATGTAACTCTGAACAGAACAAAATTGTAGAATGGTTACAGCACAGGAGGCGGCCATTCGGCCCGTCGAGCCCGTGCCGGCTCTCTGCACGAGCGCCTCAGCTAGTCCCACTCCCCCGCCCTTTCCCCTGTAAATCGAGCAATGTTGTTATCTTTCTAATCCACTTCTCAACAGAAATGAGGAGCAGCCTGGAGCCTTAATCTGTTTGAGGTTGCCATGTTGCAACATGAAACAAGATGGGGCTGCTTGCTGTGACCATATTCCATTGTGGTGCAAGGGCGATGTGATTCCAGTTCTTGTGTCTCAATGTCGTGCATCTTCAGTGTTTGGGATCAGGCGATACAATTATCCAGCATGAATAATTCAGTGTAGCGCTTTGATGCTTATCCTTTAGGCTTGCAATTCCCATCAAGGTTTACTGCAAACTCTAATCATTTAACAGCTCCTCCATCAGGGTGACTGCATTGCACAAGTGATTGCTTCACCCTGCGAATCTTGCTGCAATCTCGGGCTGATAATGTTGTTCGTTCAGCTCGGCTCCCCCCCGTTAGGTTCCAAAGCTTTCCACGTTATTTATTTATTTTTTACACCGTTTTGAAAAATGACGGGAGTACTTACAAATAGAGGAAAAAAGGAACACCACGGTGAGTGAGGAATGGGGACAGGGAAGGAAACACAAAGTCCTGTCGGAAAGCTCGGTTTCTCCGAGGTTCCTGAGAGAAGTGAGCAAAGAGGCACAGTGAGAGTTCTGTGGGCAGGGGTGTGGTGATTGGAAGCTTGACCACTGCTGGGTGGGATTCGGGCACAAGGTTGAACGGATAAGGCGCAGGGTGTGTGATGGCATGTGTTGTGAAGCTTGCTAAATGAGGGGGGTAATGGGAGTACGTGAGGGGGACACAGGCCAGACTGGGATTAGTTGGACTTTATGACGTGGTGAAGCAGGGTGAATGACTGCCCCATGAGGGAAAATCTCTGCCTGTGTTGCTGGCCTGTCCCATTTGACAGTATCATCATCATAGGCAGGCCCTCGAACGAGGATGACTTCCGCAAGAGTTCACAGGTGTTTCAATGAAGGACCTGATGTTCAACTCCAATTGAAGGGTGGAAGATGCCTGTGCGTGGATTTTTTTTTTAACGTGGGGTGGCCGTTGCACACCAGCCACCACACGGGCTTGACAGAGCGAGGTCTTGGTCCAGTGGCAAGGGTTACCCAAGACGACTGGAGACCTGCTCTGCTGCACGGACCTAGTGCGCGCACATATTGCACAGTGCGGGCTGGGCCCGTGCTGCCCCTGGGCCCTCGCCTCTCCTGGGCCCCGTACCCTCATCTGTCGCACCTCCGCCACGATCTCTCGCCACTCCTCTGCCACAAACATTCACCGCACCTCGCCACAAGCACTCACCGCTCATCCGCCCCGACCTTCCCAGTCCTCTGTACCTGGGCCCTGCCGATGTTCCTGCCCACGCTCCAAAGCGGCAACCAGGGCTTTGATGACGTCGACCATCTCAAAATCATCACACACTTGGAGCAACTCGCTCTCTCTCTCCTCCCTCAGTCGGTGTGTCGTTCCCTCCCTCCTTCCCTCTCGGTCGGTGTGACAGTATAGCTCCTACAAAGCACCCCATCGCTACTTGGCGTATCCTCACCTCTGCACTAATTCAAATTCTGTTTGTGTGTTAATCTGGGTGTCCCGTGCTGATGGGTGTGTCTGAGTACATGTTGGGTTAAACAGTGCTGCGTGATTGAAGGACACTGCTGCCAGCAAGAGATGGTGGAGACCGAAAACACGTTGGGCAGTTTTTGAATATGACGATGGCTGATTTGTCTATTATTTGACTGTTTTCAGGAGTTTGTCTCCTCAGCAGGTGCTTTGTGTGTTTCTCTGACACAGCATTATGTGAGGAATAAGCAAGGCCGTGATCGCAATGGTCACTTTCTTCCTCTGTAGCCTGTGTTTCAGTAAGAAGCCTGTGTGGGACCGTGCGTGCAGTTCAGCTTGTGTGTCATGTAAAGGGCCTTGGCTCACTCCAAAAACATCCTGAATTTACAGAATATTGAAAAACTCAGCTTATTTATCAGTTTCTTCCCAATTGCCAACAGCATGGCATTTCAGTAGATTCACTCCTTTTTTAAATCAGCTTCCCCTTGACTTTTGAAAAACAGGAAGTGTTTACTTCTCCTTCCTGTGTTGCAGCCACTAGTGGAAAGGAAGTGGTGGAGTTCTTGTCTCTCACTTTGCATTTGCAGAGCAGCAGAACTCTGCAACTGTAGGAGATTTTAGTTCCTCACCGACAAGGGTGACTAATGGCTAGAGTAGAATGCCGACAAAAGTGCTCATTTGATTTTATTGTGCTGGTGTCGGTAAAATCGCAGTGCTGCCCTGCCACTCTGAAATGGGTGCTGTTACTAGCTGCAGTGCAGAATTAGATGGAGCTTTCAACCGCCCCCCCCCCCCCCCCCCCCCCACCCCCACCTCCTTCCAAACTTCTCCCCTTCTCCCTCTGCTTGCAGGGGAACGGTTGCATTCGCCCCCACCACCACCTGCATCAACCGAGGCAATGAGTCTCTGGGAAACCTGACCATGACGGACAATCCTGACCCTGTCCTTGGCCAGTGGCCACAAGAGCACTGTAAAATGGCTATGACTAGACAGGAAATCCCCCCCCCCCCCGCTCCACCCTGTCCCCAATAGCAGTAGGCTCATTGTACCACTGTGTGTCAGCACCTAACTCCATCTACACTGAGCCCTTCCTGATGTGTGTGTGTATACCTAACCCTGTACACACTGGGCTGCATGTGTGCGTTCGTGTTCGGCCCTTCCTGCTGTGTGTGCGTGTGTATACCTAACCCTGTACACACTGGGCTCTTCCTGCTGTGTGCGCGTGTGTATACCTAACCCTGTACACACTGGGCCCTTCCTGCTGTGTGTGCGTGTGTATACCTAACCCTGTACACACTGGGCCTTTCCTGCTGTGTGTGTGTATACCTAACCCTGCACACACTGGGCCCTTCCTGCTGTGTGTATATATACCTAACCCTGTACACACTGGGCCCTTCCTGCTGTGTGTGTGTGTATACCTAACCCTGTACACACTGGGCTATTCCTGCTGTGTGTGCATGTGTATACCTAACCCTGTACACACTGGGCCCTTCCTGCTGTGTGTGCATATGTATACCTAACCCTGCACACACTGGGCCCTTCCTGCTGTGTGTGCGTGTGTATACCTAACCCTGTACACACTGGGCCCTTCCTGCTGTGTGTATGTATACCTAACCCTGTACACACTGGGCCCTTCCTGCTGTGTGTGTGTGTGTGTGTGTATACCTAACCCTGTACACACTGGGCTATTCCTGCTGTGTGTGCATGTGTATACCTAACCCTGTACACACTGGGCCCTTCCTGCTGTGTGTGCGTATGTATACCTAACCCTGCACACACTGGGCCCTTCCTGCTGTGTGTGCGTGTGTATACCTAACCCTGTACACACTGGGCCCTTCCTGCTGTGTGTGCGTATGTATACCTAACCCTGCACACACTGGGCCCTTCCTGCTGTGTGTGCGTGTGTATACCTAACCCTGTACACACTGGGCCCTTCCTGCTGTGTGTGCGTGTGTATACCTAACCCTGTACACACTGGGCTCTTCCTGCTCTGTGTGACACTGCATTACACCCTCTGGTGATTCTGTGTACCGGGCCATCAGCTCGCAAATGCCGCAAAGTGTTTTGCAAGGCTCCCCACATTCCTGTTTCACAGGTGATTAATGGCCGTGGACCATTTATACGATCCGATTCCTAAATGTGCCATCTTGGCCTTCTCTTGTAGCTTTACACAAAATGGCTTTGTGGCCAATGACCTGTCTTTAGGATTTCCGTCATTCTGCAATTGAATTATTTTCATTCTAAATCTTTTCTCTGTTGCATTAAAGCGGGTGATTTTCACTCTTGGAGAAAGTAGTTGAGTTCAATGTAACGCCAGGTGTTACATTGGGTGATGTGCTGCATGGCAATAGAGACACTCCAGTTTGATCTAAAGACCATTCATGGTTCAGTACTATACTCTGCTGACTCTGGGCTCACACAGCAACAGCTTGTTCTGAGGTTACTGCAGTACTCAGACACTTGGGATTCCTCTGACTTTAACCTTTCGGCCTCTTGTTAGTTAGCAAGTGACCATTAGATTTTGTGAAATGGCCAGCTTAAACACTCCCATGTCCTTCAGAGTAATCGCCATTGTAACCGAAGCCGTCAAGTAGTCAAATTCACGTAGCAGTTTGAATTGCTAGTGCTCTACTGAACGATTGATGTCTAGTTGCAGCACTCAGCCATTAGCTGAGCTGTTGGGCTGATGTAACTTCCTCTTTATGCCTTGCTAAATCATACTGCAAGCAGCCACGTTCTCATTGCCCTGAGGGTAGGTAGAATGAGATTACAGAACTGAGTTGGTCATCGCTCCAATCTGCCCTTTTCACCTAAACTTCGAGATCATGAAATGCTCTCGAGAGCTGCCTGCTGCTGTTTTGAGGTGCATGGGGTTGGAGGTGTCGCTGCCCAGTCACACTCCATACACTGCCAGCCTACATTTCATTCATTTCACTTGTTGCCCAAGCACTGAAATTTGCCTCCTAACTTTTTCTACAAATTTGAATATACAACTTTTTCCCATCGAAGTCATTTGTGTGGTTAAAAAGCTGAGGCTCCAGTGCAGATCCCTGTTATCCCAGTGATCAGAGAACCCTTTATCCCTACTGTCTGTCAACCAATTACTGACCCAAGTCACAATGATGTTTCCAATTCAGTGTGCCTTCAGTTTTGATGATCTCTTGTGCGGAAGGTTATTGAATGTCTTTCCAAGTCCATATAGACGCTTCCCTATCCACCATGTTGATGACCTCCTCCAAAAAATTCAAGTAGTCAGACATGACCAACCCGTTACCAATTCCTGCTGACTCTCTGATCATCTGACACTTGTTGGGGATCTGGAACTCGCTGCCTGGAAGAGTGGTGGATGCAGAAACCCTCACCGCTTTTAAGAGATGGTTGGATGGACACTTAAAGTGCAGTAATCTGCAGGGTTACGGACCGAGAGCTGGTAATTGGGATTAGACTGGACGACCTTTTGTTGGACGGAGCAGTTATAATGGTAAGTACTGCAGGGAATCGAATACGGCCAGGGTGATCTCCTGGACTAGTTTCGATCGCCTGGATGGGTCGGAGAGGAATTTTCCCAGATTTCTTTCTCCCTAAACTGGCCTGGGTTTTTAATCTGGTTTTTGCGCCTCCCAGGAGATCACATGACTCCGGTTGGGGTGGAGTGGAGTGAAGAATGTTTCAGTGTACGGGGTGTCGCAGTTGTGTGAGGTGGACTGGTTGGGGCTGGGTGCTCTTTGCCTTTCCGCTATTGCTCATAGGTTTATATGTAACCTTTAGGGCTGCTGACCGAGGGCCGTGCGGCTCTTTGGCGGCCGGTGCGGACACGATGGGCCGAAATGGCCTCCTGCTGCGCTGTAAATTTCTGTTGTTTGTTCAGGCGCTCAGCGGTAACTGCTCAATTCCAGTTATTTCCCCACAGCCTATGTTATGGGTTGGCAATTACTGAGGCAGTGGTCCCTCCCTCAAATAATGGAGTAACATTTGCAAATTCCTCTCCGACCCATCCAGGCGATCTGGAAGAGAGAGAGATATATATGCTGGTATACAAAACACTCTTTCTCGCTCTCTTTCTCTGCGCCCCCCCCCCCCATCAAAACTCTCGAGCACAACCAATAAATAAAAAATAAAACCGAAAGTCCTATCTCGCCCGGGAACTCAGCCGGCCGGCTGGTGCGGGAGGCCACTTGGCCGGGGATAGGGTGCGGCGAGATCGGGGCGCCCCTTTGGCCGTGGATAGGGGCTGCGAGCATCGTATCCTACTCACAGCCCGCAGGACATGCTGGGAGGGCAGGAGCATGCGCGCAGACTTCACTGCGCATGCGCACAGGTGCCGGCACTGTTTCCAGCGCTGGCCTATTGCTCTGCCTCCCCACTTCAGAATGCGCGTCATGTCGGGAACTCTGAAGAGCTGCCAGGTTGGGGCCTCTTTTTTTTTTTTTTTACGTCGCCCTTTCTAGCGCGCAAAGTTGGCGCACTTAAGGTAAGCGCGCCGAAAAAAGGGGTTGGGCAAAATTGGGCCCAATGTCTGGACCTAGCGATTTGTCTGTCTTAAATCCCATAATTTTTTCCATTACCATTTTTTTTCTTGTATTAAATCTGTTAAGTCTCTCATTGATTTATTTTATGTTCCCTTGTACCACTGGTATTTCATCCCCTTCTTCCACTTTGAAAACAGTCTTTATTTAACAAGTCTGCCATTTCCTTATTATTCATTATAGGTATGTCTGTGCTTGTCTTTAATGGGCCCACATAGCCTTTTAACACTTTCCTTTAATATATTTATGATAACCTTTTTGTCATATTCCATTTTTGCACCTCTTTGCACCCGTTGATCTTTATAGCTCCGAGTGTGCTGGATTTCCAGCTTTCCTTGCATTTGTATATAAGCCTTTTCTTTTTAGTTTAATACACTCGGAATGGGGTAAAGGAACAAACAGGTTAACAAGGCCATAAAAGTGCAAACAAAGCATCTGTTCATTTCTAGAGGGATAGGACTGAAAAGCAGAAAAGTTATGTTAAATTTGTATCAAACCTTGGTTAGGCCACACTTTGAGTACTGTGCACAGTTCTGGTCCCCATGTTATAAAAAGGATAGTAGTATTAGGCAGTCCCTCATATCGAGGATGACCCACTTCCACACCAAAAAGGATGAGTTCACGGGTGTTTCAACGAGGGACCTGACATTCTAGTTCCCGAACTACATCCTGAAGGGTGGAAGATGCCTGTGGGTGGATTTTTTTAACGTGGGGTGGCCGTTGCACACCAGCCACCACACGGGCTTGACAGAGTGAGGTCTTGGTCCAGTGGCTAGGGTTAACCAAGACGACTGGAGACCTGCTCTGCTGCACGGACCTAGTGCGCACACGTGCTCCTACTATCCATAGATCGCTGCCCCCCCCCCCCAAACCTTCGCCTCTCCTGGGCCCCGATCTCACCACTCCGATCAAAAATGGAGCTGAGAGTGTGGGAAGGGATTCACAATCATCCAAACCTACTGACTCACCAGCGAGTTCATTCTGGGGAGAGGCCGTTCACCTGCTCGGAGTGTGGGAAGGGATTCACTCGGTCATCCGACCTGCGAAGGCACAAGCGAGTTCACAAGTGACTGCAGGGTTTGGATTCTGCTATTATTGATGCTGTTATTCACATCCTAGTGAATCGTGTTCATTCTGTTAGTTGCCGTTTGTTTCTGCTGATAATCCTTCAACCTGGCTGGAGTTTAATATTTTGATATTTCAAATAACCGTGTCGATATTTGATGTCTCAAGATAAGAGGAGACTAATTGATATAAAAAGGATATAGCGGTATTAGACAAGCTACGAAAAACATTCACAGGAATGATACCAGAACTCAAAGGATATACTTATCAGGAAAGATTGACCAGGCTTGGCTCTCTTTTTACTCCAGGCGAGAAGGCTGAGGGGTGACCTAAGAGGTTTTTAAGATAATGAAATTATTTGATAGGGTAGATGCAGAGAAGATGTTTCCACTTGTGGGGGAGACCAGAGCCGGGGGGGCCGGGCTATCACTGGGGAATTCAGGAGAAACTTCTTTACCCAGAGAGTGTGAGAATGTGGAACTTGCTACCACAGGGAGTGGTTGAGAAGACTAACGTAGATGTATTTAAAGGGAAGCTGAACAAGTACATGGGAGAAGGAATAGAAGTATATGTTGATGGTGTGGGATAAAGGTTGGATGAGAAAAGCCTCCTGAAACACAAACGGCGTCACAAACCAGTTGGGCCGAATGGCCTGTTTCTGTGCTGGACACGAGCTGTCTCTCAACCTCGCTTGTTGACCATAGTTGCTTAACGGGCATGTGAAGCTTCTACCTGTTGGGGGTATGTACTGTGAACACAACGTAAGAAATAGGAACAGAAGGCGGCCATTCGGCCCCTCGAGCCCGTGCCGGCTGTCTGCAAGAGCACTTCAGCCAGTCCTACTCCTCCGCCTTTTCCCCGTAGCCCTGTAAACTTTTTCCCTTCAGGTACTTATCCAAATCCCTTTTGAAAGCCACGGTCGAATCTGCCTCCACCATCCCCTCAGACAGTGCATTCCAGATCCTAACCACTCACCGCGTAAAAACGTTTGTCCTCATGTCGTCTTTGGTTCTTCCAATTGCTTTAAATGTGCATCCTCTGGTTCCCGACCCTTCTGCCAATGGGAACAGTTTCTCTCTTTTTTTTTTTCTGTCTAGGCCCCTCATGATTTTGAACACCTCGATCAAATCTCCTCTCAAGCTTCTCTACTCTAAGGAGAACAACCCATAGAAACATAAACAATCCTGACGGGATTGGACAGGTTAGATGCAGGAAGAATGTTCCCGATGTTGGGGAAGTCCAGAACCAGGGGTCACAGTCTAAGGATAAGGGGTAAGCCATTTAGGACCGAGATGAGGAGAAACTTCTTCCCTCAGAGAATTGTGGGCATGTGGAATTCTCTACCGCAGAGAGTTGTTGAGGCCAGTTTGTTAGATATATTCAAAAGGGAGTTCGATGTGGCCCTTACGGCTAAAGGGATCAGGGGGTATGGAGAGAAAGCAGGAATGGGGTAGTGAGGTTGCATGATCAACCATGATCATATTGGATGATGCAGATTCGAAGGGCTGAATGGCCTACTCCTGCACCTATTTTCTATGTTTCTATGTTTCTCCAGTTTATCCACGTAACTGAAGTCCCTCATCCCTGGAACCATTCTTGTAAATCCTTTCCGCACTCTCTCTGAGGCCTTTACATCCTTCCTAAAGTGCGCTGCCTAGAATTGGACACAATACTCCAGTTGAGCTCCAGTGTTTTGTAAAGGTTCATCATAACTTCCTTGCATTTGTACTCTGTGCCTCTATTTATGAAGCCCAGGATCCTGTAAGCTTTTTTAACCCCTTTCTCAATCTGGCCTTCCACCTACAACGATTTGCGCACATATACCCCCCAGGTCTCTCTGTTCATGCACCCCCTTTAGAATTGTACCCTTTAGTTTATGTTGCCTCTCCTCGTTCTTCTTACCAAAATGTATCACTTCACACTTTTCTGCGTTAAATTTCATCAGCCACGTGTCCGCTTATTCCACCGAACTGTCTATGTCCTCTTGAAGTCTATCACTGCTCACTCTACTTTGTGTCCTGTACACCCAAGTCCAAGTCATTAATATACATCAAGAAAAGCAGTGATCCTAGTACTGACCCCTGGGGTACACCACTGTATACCTTCCTTCAGTCTGAAAAAGAACCATTCACCACTACTGTTTCCTGTCACTGAGCCAATTTTGTATCCATGCTGCCCCTGTCCCTTTTATTCCATGGGCTTCAACTTTGCTGGCAAACCTATTACGTGGCATTTTATCATGTACACCACACTGCATTGCCCTCGTCAACCTTCTCTGTTACCTCATCAAAAAACTCAATCGTTAGCTAAACATGATTTGCCTTTAACAAATCTCTGCTGGCTTTCCTTAATTAATCCGGACTTGTCCAAATGATAATATTGTCCCACCACTGAGGTTAAATTGACTGGCTTGTAGTTGCTGGGTTTATCCTCACACCCTTGTTCAACATTGGCTACTCCACCCTAAATAAGTGGCTTAAGAATGTGGTGTGTGATACTTGAGTTGGGATTGCCTGGGGCAGTGTGTGGATGCACTAGTTGAATATCATACCCAATACTTCTCACTGTATGTCGGAGTACCCATAAACAGTTCTCGCCAGTTCACTCCAGGGATCAATTTATTTCTCATCCCTTGGAAGTTTGCACCTTGCCCTTTTCTGAATTTGTGCATTTGTGTACAGATCTCTCTTAACTGTCCCCACCCTGCCCATATGTCCTGCTGTTCTTTTTCGCACACTATTTGACTGGATTTTCCCCTCCCACACTCTTGTATATAAACGGGGTGGCTTGTCATTAGCCATCGTGGTGATAGGATTGAAATTGGATGCGTGAGGACATTAAGAACATAAGAAATAGGAGTAGGCCATAAGGACCCTCGAGCCTGCTCTGCCATTCAATAAGATCATGGCTGATCTGATCATGGACTCAGCTCCACTTCCCTGCCCGCTCCCCTTAACCCCTTATCGCTTAAGAAAAACTCTATTTCTGTCTTAAATTTATTCAGTGTCACAGCTCTCTGAGGCAGCGAATTCCACAGATTTACATCCCTCTGAAGAAATTTCTCCTCATCTCTCTTCTAAATGGTCGGCCCCTTATTCTAAGATCGTGCCCTCTAGTTCTAGTCTCCCCCACCAGTGGAAACATCCTCTCTGCATCCACCTTGTCAAGCCCCCTCATAATCTTATACGTCTCGATAAGATCACCCCATATTCTTCTGAATTCCAATGTGTAGAGGCCCAACCTCCTCAACCTTTCCTCATAAGTCAACCCCCTCATCCCTGGGATCAACCAAGTGAACTTTCTCTGAACTGCCTCCATAGCAAGAATATCCTTTCGTAAATATGCAAACCAAAACTGCACGCAGTATTCCAGATATGGCCTCACCAATACCCTGTACAGCTGTAACAAGATTTCCCTGCTTTTATACTCCATCCCCTTTGCAATAAAGGCCAATATTTTATTGGCCTTCCTGATCACTTGCCGTACCTGCATAGTATCCTTTTTGTGTTTCGTGCACAAGTACCCCCAGGACCCGCTGTACTGAGGAAGTGAGTGCCAAAGGTTGGTAAGCAACTGAGGAGAACGGGAACGGCGTTAGCATAGATTGGTGTTAGCAAAGCAACAACGTGGCCTTGCTATATGGTGTGGCACTTGTCCTGCTTATAACTACAGCAATCAAAATGTCTCTGTTGACTTTGGATACAGTGAGTTGTTTTGTTTGCTTTGTACTGAAAAACCGTTTGTCAAGGGTGGGGCAGGAGCTAAATGTAGATGGTCGAGCAGTCAGGGCCGCCCCTATTCCCAAATTGTCAGGCTAAGTTTCCAGTCTGGGATTGTGTGATCACTGTTGCATGTGTGTGGATTTCAGGCCAGGACGGATCCAGTATAAGAACATAAGAAATAGGAGCAGGAGTCGGCCATTCGGCCCCTCGAGCCTGCTCCACTATTTAATAAGATCATGGCTGACTCCGATAGTTCAAAAATCTGTATCTCCACCTTAAATATATTCAATGACCCAGCCTCCACAGTCCTCTGGGGTAGAGAATTCCATAGATTCACGAACCTCCCGAGAGGAAATTCCTCCATCTCCATTTTAAATTGGCGACCCCTTATTCTGAAATATGCTCCCTAGTTCTGGATTCCCCCACGAGGGGAAACACCCTCCCTGCATCTACCCAGTCCAGCCCCCTCAGAATCTTATGTTTCAATAAGATCACCTCTCATTCATCTAAACTCCAATGAGTACAGGCCCATCTTGCTCAACCTTTCCTCATAAGACAATGCCTTCATCCCAGGCATCAATCTAATGAACCTTCTTTGAACTGCCTCCAATGCAAGTGTATCCCTCCTTAAATGAGATCAAAACTGTACAGTTGTAGCAAGACTTCCCTACTTTTATACTCTCTCCCCCTTGCAATAAAGGCCAACATTCCATTTGCCTTCCTAATTACTTGCTGTACCTGCATGCTAACTTTTTGTTTCAATTACAAATACCCCCAGATCCTTCTATACCGCAGCATTTTGTAGTCTCTCCATTTAAATAATTTGATTTTTTATTCTTCCTACCAAAGTGGATAACCTCACATTTTCCCGCATTATACTCCATCTGCCAAATTGTTGTCCACTCACTTAGCCTTTATCCCTTTGCAGATTCTTTGTGTCCTCTTCACAACTTGCTTTCCCACCTATCTTTGTATCATCAGCAAATTTGGCTGCAAGTTTGCAGATGACACTAAGCTGGGTGGCAGTGTGAGCTGTGAGGAGGATGCTAAGAGGCTGCAGGGTGACTTGGACAGGTTAGGTGAGTGGGCAAATGTATAGCAGATGCAGTATAATGTGGATAAATGTGAGGTTATCCACTTTGATGGCAAAAACAGGAAGGCAGATTATTATCTGGTGACAGGTTAGTAAATGGGGAGGTGCAACGAGACCTGGGTGTCATGGTACATCAGTCATTGAAAGTAGGCATGCAGGTACAGCAGGCAGTTATGAAAGCAAATGGCATGTTGGCCTTCATAGTGAGAGGATTTGAGTATAGGAGCAGGGAAGTCTTGCTGCAGTTGTACAGGGCCTTGGTGAGACCACACCTTGAGTATTGTGTACAGTTTTGGTCTCCTAATCTGAGGAAGGACATTCTTGCTATTGAGGGAGTGCAGCGAAGGTTCACCAGATTGATTCCCGGGATGGCAGGACTGACACATGAAGAATGACTGGATCGACTAGGCTTATATGCACTGGAATTTAGAAGAATGAGGGGATCTCATAGAAGCATATAAAATACTGACGGGATTGGACAGGTTAGATGCAGGAAGAATGTTCCCGATGTTGGGGAAATCCAGAACCAGGGGTCACAGTCTAAGGATAAGGGGTAAGCCATTTAGGACTGAGATGAGGAGAAACCTCTTCACTCAGAGAATTGTGAACCTGTGGAATTCTCTACCACAGAAAGTTGTTGAGGCCAGTTCGTTAGATATATTCAAAAGGGAGTTAGATGTGGCCCTTACGGCTAAAGGGATCAAGGGGTATGGAGAGAAAGCAGGAGTGGGATACTGAAGTTGCATGATCAGGCATGATCATATTGAATGGTGGTTCAGGCTCGAATGGCCTATTCCTGCACCTATTTTCTATGTTTCTATTACACTCTGTCCCTTCATCCAAGTCATTAATACAGATTGTAAATAGTTGAGGCCTTAGCACCGATCTCTTGGTTTGCCAACCGGAAAATGACCCATTTATCCCGACTCTCTGTTTTGTGTTAGTTAGCCAATCCTCTATCCATGCTAATATATTGCCCCCAACAGGAAAGGAGGAAACATTTGACACTCCTCACACACACCTGGGGTGGGGGATGACAGACTATTTGTGAGCCGGGATGTGTTGAGAGCTGTCTTTTTGTTGTTTTCACATTTTTTGGCATGTTTTAAGATTTTTGTCACTGCCCAACCCCTGGAAGGTATGAATAGTTTCAGCAAGCTTCACAGGATATGACACGTTGAGTTTGCACTGTCTCTGTGAATTCTTGGTTCTTGTTCCATTTCCTATGTGGCTCCGAGAAGCTGGGTTTTTTTTAAACAAAAAAAACTCCTTTTTAGGTCAACAGAGAGCAGTTGTAGAGATCAGATCTACAGAATATATTTCTCCAATTAACATACTGGTTTTAAACACGATCTAATACACTGCTGGTTGCCTCGCACGTTGTCTGTATAAATAGCTGGGTCATTCAATACATTTAAAGTGGAGATTGACTAAAAAGGGAGTTAGATGAGGCCCTTACGGCTAAAGGAATCAAGGGGTATGGAGAGAAGACAGGAATGGAGTACTGAAGTTGCATGATCAGTCATGATATTGAATGGTAGCGCAGGCTCGAAGGGCCGAATGGCCTACTCTTGCACCTACTTTCTATGTTTCTAAGTCAGATTTTTGAATGATAAGGGAGTCCAGGGTTATGGGGAGCGGGCAGGGAAGTGGAGTTGAGGCCAAGACCAGTTCGGCCATGATCTTATTGAATGGCGGAGCAGGCTCGAGGGGGAAATTGCCTACTCCTGCTCCTAATTCTTATGTTCTTGTGGTCAGTACTGTCTGAAGGTAGGGCCTACGTACTAAAATAAGCAACCTTTCTCTCTTTCACTGCTCCGCACGGGCTCACAGTCCTCCCGATTATTCCAGTACCCTTGTACTGGAATTACTGATACACACTACTTCGCCTCTCTCGCAAGCATGCTATGAAACATGAAAAGCAGTTGTGTTTTTGGGTCTCCCCTCCGCTCCTGAAGGGCAATGGCTGTTGGGGATCCCTTGGTCATCAGCCGCCCTCCAGTACCTCGTCTCAGTGACCGCTTTCCATGTGAGCTTGGATAGTGAGTGTCGGAAGTTCCACAGTCTCTTCAGCAGGAGTCACTGGATTGCAATCAATTCTTCCTCTTTCCTAGCCCGGGAATATTAAGCCCCTGTAGCATCTCGAGTGGTGCCCAGGCTGTGACTGGTTAACTCTGATAAACATGAGGCCTTTGTGGGTCTTTTAGCTCCATATCGCACTAGGCAGTGGCTGCTAACTCCGCGACCTGGACAACCTATATTCTGTTACCGTTTTTTTAATCGCTGGCAAGGCCGGCATTTATTGCCCATCCCTAATCGCCCCTTGAGAAGGTGGTGGTGAGCCGCCTTTTTGAACCGCTGCAGTCCGTGTGGTGAAGGTGCTCCCACAGTGCTGTTCAGGAGGGAGTTCCAGGATTTTGACCCAGCGACGATGAAGGAACAGCCGATATATTTCCAAGTCAGGATGGTGTGTGACTCGGAGGGGAATGTGGAGGTAGTGGCGTTCCCATGCGCCCGCTGCCCTTGCCCTCCTAGGGGGTAGAGCTTGCGGGTTTGGGAGGTTGCTGCAGTGCTTCTTGTCGACGGTACACACTGCAGCCACGGTGGTGGAGGGAGTGAATGTTGAAGGTGGTGGGTAGCGTGCTGCTTTGTCCTGGATGGTGTCAAGCTTCTCGAGTGTTGTTGGAGCTGCACTCATCCAGGCAAGTGGAGAGTATTCCATCACACTCCTGACTTGTGCCTTGTAGATGATGGAAAGGCTTTGGGGAGTCAGGAGGTGAGACACTTGCTGCAGAATACCCAGCCTCTGACCCACTCTTGTAGCCACAGTATTTATGTGGCTGGTCCAGTGAAGTTTCTGGTCAATGGTGACCCCCTGGGTGTTGATGGTGGGGGATTTGGCGATGGTAATACCCAACTCAGCTTGTGACCTCATACATGGAGCATAACCTCCGAGGCAGTGGAAATTCTGTTTAAGCAACTTAACTGCACGCAGTATATCCTTGGTTGTGAGTGTCATTAGGAACTGATTCATTACACGTACACTACCGAGATTACACTTTTAGCAACATTCAATGAAGCTGCAATCAGGCTGAGTTTGCAATGTCCTTGTTGCGAGTGTGGCTAATAACGGGCGTCCTGGCTGGAACTTTAGACTTGGAGCATGATGTGCAAGAGTGGGTATCTGCCAAAGGGCAGAATTGGGCAGAGCTGTGATACCCACCACATTCAGATAGCTTGCTGATGGGATAACCTCGGGGGGCAATCCCTTGGTGTTTGCTGCACTTCATTCATGTCACAGAACCGTTCTTCGTCACTGCCAACTGACTGACTGCCGGTGCATGCAACCATTATCTGGTTTCATACAGCTCGTAACCGCTCCCTGTGCAGTTAATTTTAATGCTGTGTACAGGAAGCTGAGCTGAGCTGCTTTTTGTTACGAGATTGTGGGATCGGAGTAGATTCCTGTTTGCAATCTAGATTAAAAGGGCCTTTGAAATAACCCAGTTGAAACTTAACTGGTATATTTCATGATGTAAATGTGCAATAACTTGTGAAAATCTAGTTTAATAGGTTTGTGTGAGTACAATCACAGTCAGCATCAAAACCAAACTAGTTGCTTATCTAGCATTTGAAGGGGAAGTGCTGGCAGCTTTTGCTCAGCAGTGGATGAAATCCTGCACAGCCTGGTGTAGCACAGAGATCTGTGCAGAGCCCTGAAGATCTCTGGCGCAATCCCCTAACTGCCGAGGTAGCCCGTACCCCTTTACCCTCTGTGCACTTGAATTACAGCACTACGGTCTGCACTGTTGACCAATGTCCAGTGTCCTGAGCTGGAAAGTGCACACGTGAGTGTGTCGGGCAAGGGCCGGATTGGGAAAGCTGTGATAGACACCCACCACCGCATTCACTGTCCTGGATCGCACAACCAGGAAAGGCACTTGGGTGAGGGCCAGAGGGTGCCTGATGCCCAGTGATCTGTGCCGGTAAAGGTAAACGGCTTCAGACTGCTGGGCTAGGTTGCCACACTGCTCCTTCCGCTCCCTGGCCTGCTCCGATGGTGCTCGCAGGCCGGGGGGGGGGGGGGGCCGCTCACACTGCTGGGCTAGGTTGCCACGCTGCTCTTTCCAGTCTGAGTGGCCCCGGGCCTGCGAGCACCATCGGAGCAGGCCGGGGAGCGGAAGGAGCAGCGTGGCGCTGTACCGCTCCAGGAAGCAGCATGTGCTGGAGCAGGAGAGCAATGGCAGTGAAGAGTGACCAAGAGTCACCACGATCCAGGTCGGTGATTGGAGCGTGGGCAGGTACAGCAGGAGCGGCGAGGTCGGGGCGAAGGAGCGGCGAGACACTTTAGAGGGAAGTGATCGGGGCCCAGGAGAGGCGCGTGTTCAGGGTCCAGAAGAGGCGAGGGCAGCACGGGCCCAGCCCACACTGCGATATGTGCGCGCACTAGGCCCGTGCAGCAGAGCTGGTCTCCAGTCGTCCTGGTTAACCCTTGCCACTGGACCAAGACCTTGCTCTGTCAAACCCGTGTGGTGGCTGGTGTGCAACGGCCACCCCACGTTTTTTTTTTTAAAATACACACAAAGGCATTTTCCACCCTTCAGGATGTAGTTCAGGACCTGGAATATTAGGTCCTTCATTGAAACACCTGTGAACTCATCTCATTTTGGCATGGAAGCAAGTAATCCTCGCTTTGAGGGACCGCCTATGATGATGAATGATCTCTGCCGCGATCATTTCTAATGTTGTCAGGTTTCAATTGCAATGCACAGCAATCACTCCCTCAAGACAGGAATGATTAAAACTGGCAAATTAAAGCTTCCGTCAAGGAACCATAGAGGAACTCATCATAGGCAGTCCCTTGAAATCGAGGAAGAATTGCTTCCACTCTAAAAGTGAGTTCTCAGGTGACTGAACAGTCCAATACAGGAATTACAGTCTGTCACAGGTGGGACAGACAGTGGTTGAAGGAAAAGGTGGGTGGGGAGTCTGGTTTGCCGCACACTCCTTCCGCTGCCTGCGCTTGATTTCTGCACGCTCTCGGCGACAAGACTCGAGGTGCTCAGCGCCCTCCCAGGATGCACTTCCTCCACTTTTGGGCGGACTGGTCTTAGGCCAGGGATTCCCTGCCACCGCCACACAGCATTGCCCCCCCCCCCGTCATCAAAATCCACGGCATGGCCTTAGAAACATAGAAAATAGGTGCAGGAGTAGGCCATTCGGCCCTTCTAGCCTGCATCGCCATTCAATGAGTTCATGGCTGAACATGCAACTTCAGTACCCTATTCTTGCTTTCTCGCCATACCCCTTGATCCCCCTAGTAGTAAGGACGACATCTAACTCTTTTTTGAATATATTTAGTGAATTGGCCTCAACAACTTTCTGTGGTAGAGAATTCCACAGGTTCACCACTCTCTGGGTGAAGAAGTTTCTCCTCATCTCGGTCCTAAATGGCTTACCCCTTATCCTTAGACTGTGACCCCTGGTTCTGGACTTCCCCAACATTGGGAACATTCTTCCTGCATCTAACCTGTCTAAACCCATCAGAATTTTAAACGTTTCTATGAGGTCCCCTCTCATTCTTCTGAACTCCAGTGAATACAAGCCCAGTTGATCCAGTCTTTCTTGATGGGTCAGTCCCGCCATCCCGGGAATCAGTCTGGTGAACCTTCGCTGCACTCCCTCAATAGTAAGAATGTCCTTCCTCAGGTTAGGAGACCAAAACTGTACACAATACTCCAGGTGTGGCCTCACCAATGCCCTGTACAACTGTAGCAACAACTCCCTGCCCCTGTACTCAAATCCCCTTGCTATGAAGGCCAACATGCCATTTGCTTTCTTAACCGCCTGCTGTACCTGCATGCCAACCTTCAATGACTGATGTACCATGACACCCAGGTCTCGTTGCACCTCCCCTTTTCCTAATCTGTCACCCTTCAGATAATAGTCTGTCTCTCTGTTTTTACCACCAAAGTGGATAACCTCACATTTATCCACATTATACTTCATCTGCCATGCATTTGCCCACTCACCTAACCTATCCAAGTCACTCTGCAGCCTCATAGCATCCTCCTCGCAGCTCACACTACCACCTAACTTAGTGTCATCTGCAAATTTGGAGATACTACATTTAATCCCCTCGTGTAAATCATTAATGTACAGTGTAAACAGCTGGGGCCCCAGCACAGAACCTTGCGGTACCCCACTAGTCACCGCCTGCCATTCTGAAAAGTACCCATTTACTCCTACTCTTTGCTTCCTGTCTGACATCCAGTTCTCAATCCACGTCAGCACACTACCCCCAATCCCATGTGCTTTAACTTTGCACATTAATCTCTTGTGTGGGACCTTGTCGAAAGCCTTCTGAAAGTCCAAATATACCACATCAACTGGTTCTCCCTTGTCCACTCTACTGGAAACATCCTCAAAAAATTCTAGAAGATTTGTCAAGCATGATTTCCCTTTCACAAATCCATGTTGACTTGGACCTATCATGTCACCTCTTTCTAAATGTGCTGCTATGACATCCTTAATAATTGATTCCATCATCTTACCCACTACTGATGTCAGGCTTACCGGTCTATAATTCCCTGTTTTCTCTCTCCCTCCTTTTTTAAAAAGTGGGGTTACATTGGCTACCCTCCACTCGATAGGAACTGATCCAGAGTCAATGGAATGTTGGAAAATGACTGTCAATGCATCCGCTATTTCCAAGGCCACCTCCTTAAGTACTCTGGGATGCAGTCCATCAGGCCCTGGGGATTTATCGGCCTTCAATCCCATTAATTTCCCCAACACAATTTCCCGATTAATGAGGATTTCCCTCAGTTCCTCCTCCTTACTAGACCCTCTGACCCCTCATATCCGGAAGGTTGTTAGTGTCCTCCTTAGTGAATACCGAACCAAAGTACTTGTTCAATTGGTACGCCATTTCTTTGTTCCCCGTTATGACTTCCCCTGATTCTGACTGCAGGGGACCTACGTTTGTCTTTACTAACCTTTTTCTCTTTACATATCTATAGAAACTTTTGCAATCCGTTCCTGCAAGCTTCTTCTCGTACTCCATTTTCTCTGCCCTAATCAAACCCTTTGTCCTCCTCTGCTGAATTCTAAATTTCTCCCAGTCTCCAGGTTCACTGCTATTTCTGGCCAATTTGTATGCCACTTCCTTGGCTTTAATACTATCCCTGATTTCCCTTGATAGCCACGGTTGATCCACCTTCCCTTTTTTATTTTTACGACAGACAGGAATGTACAATTGTTGTAATTCATCCATGCGGTCTCTAAATGTCTGCCATTGCCCATCCACAGTCAACCCCTTAAGTATCATTCGCCAATCAATCCTAGCTAATTCACGCCTCATACCTTCAAAGTTAGCCTTCTTTAAGTTCTGGACCATGGTCTCTGAATTAACTTTTTCATTCTCCATCCTAATGCAGAATTCCACCATATTATGGTCACTCTTCCCCAAGGGGCCTCGCACAACGGTATTGCTAATTAATCCCCTCTCATTACACAACACCCAGTCTAAGATGGCCTCCCCCCTAGTTGGTTCCTCAACATATTGGTCTAGAAAACCATCCCTTATGCACTCCAGGAAATCCTCCTCCACTGTATTGCTTCCAGTTTGGTTAGCCCAATCTATGTGCATATTAAAGTCACCCATTATAACTGCTGCACCCTTATTGCATGCACCCCTAATTTCCTGTTTAATGCCCTCCCCAACATTACTACTACTGTTTGGAGGTCTGTACACAACTCCCACTAATGTTTTTTGCCCTTTGGTGTTCTGTAGTTCTGCTCATATAGATTCCACATCATCCAAGCTAATGTCCATTCTAACTATTGCATTAATCTCTTCTTTAACCAGCAATGCTACCCCACCTCCTTTTCCTTTTATTCTATCCTTCCTGAATGTTGAATACCACTGGATGTTGAGTTCCCAGCCCTGATCATCCTGGAGCCACGTCTCCGTAATCCCAATCACATTATATTTGTTAACATCTATTTGCACAGTTAATTCATCCACCTTATTACGGATATTCCTTGCATTAAGACACAAAGCCTTCAGGCTTGTTTTTTTAACACCCTTTTTCCTTTTAGAATTTTGCTGTACAGTGGTCCTTTTTGTTCTTTGCCTTGGGTTTCTCTGCACTCCACTTTTCCTCATCTCCTTTCTGTCTTTTGCTTTTGTCTCCTTTTTGTTTCCCTCTGTCTCCCTGCATTGATTCCCATTCCCCTGCCATATTAGTTTAACTCCTCCCCAACAGCACTAGCAAACACTCCCCCTAGGACATTGGTTCTGGTCCTGCCCAGGTGCAGACTGTCCGGTTTGTACCGGTTCCAATGTCCCAGGAATTTGAATCCCTCCCTGCTGCACCACTGCTCAAGCCATGTATTCATCTGCGCTATCCTGCGATTCCTACTCTGACTAGCACGTGGCACTGGTAGCAATCCCGAGATTACTACTTTTGAGGTCCTACTTTTTAATTTAGCTGCTAGCTCCTTAAATTCGTTTCGTAGGACCTCATCCCTTTTTTTACTTATGTCGTTGGTACCAATGTGCACCACGACAACTGGCTGTTCTCGCTCCTTTTTTAGAATGCCCTGCACCCGCTCAGAGACATCCTTGGATAATGTGGGCCATTTTCCATACCTCGGGAGCCTACTATCAGCGAGGGCAGACATTGACGAGGTCCAACACCGCCAGGAGAGGAGCTGTTGCACTGCTGGGTGTATTCTATTGACCACCAAATGGTGGGAAAGAGGTAGAGGAGCAAATCTGCAGAAAATTAGGAAGGATGTCACGGCCCCGGAGAGGGTGCAGAGGAGATTTGCTAGAATGGGGCCAGGGATGCGGGACTTCAGTGATGTGGAGAAGCTGGGGTGGTTCTCCTTGGAGCAGAGAAGGTTAAGGGGAGATTTAATAGAGGTGTTTCAAATCATGAACGACTTTGATAGAGTAAATAAGGAGAGATTGCTCCCATTACAGGAGGGTCGGTGACTAGAGTTCACAGATTTAAGGTGATAGGTAAAAGAACCAAAGACGAAATGAGGAAACGTTTTTTTATGCAGGGCGTTGTGATAAGAAACGCGCTGCCTGAAAGGGCGGTGGAAGCAGATTCAGTAGTAACTTTCAAACCGGGAATTGGATAAATACTTGGAGAAAAATTTACAGGGCTGTGGGGAAAGAGCAGGGGGAGTGGGACTGATTGGATCCCTTGGCTGAAGAGCTGTGTGACGGCCCGAATGGCCTCCTGTGCCCTTTGAATTGATGATTCTCGTACATGGACCTGCAGTTTCACTCTGACCCGCCCTCCAAGGCCCAGATCAATTATTTCCACCCTGTGCTGCTTTCCGTTTTGAACGTGTATTTAAACAGTGAGTGCTTTGAATCTCGGCCAGAGAATCGGCTAGCAGGAGTTGCTCAGCCTGGGTATGTGAGGGAGAGTTGAATTAACATTTTTTTAAATTAAAAAGTGGCTCAATCACCTGTGGGTTGCTAACCAGCTCTGCTGAAATTAAATCCACTTCCTGTCAGTGTGAGGAAACTCTGAAACCACTTCCTCTAATGAGCCGCTCGCTGCTCATACAACAAAAAGACACAGAAAAAAATCGACGCATTTTTGAAATGGCTTTAAGTAGTCTTCTCCCACCCACAAAGGTTAATCGAGCTGCTCCCCGATTTCTAGCACCATGCAAGGCACCAGGAGAACATGAAAGGCCAGTCATAAGCTAACTCACCGTCTGAATAGTCCCTGCCAAAGGTTCCCACAAACCATTTGGTCCCCTTTCTGACGGCTTTTACTGAGAACAGGATGTCGAGGATGTAGGCTGCCTTACCCACCTTGCAGGTTTAGTACAGCAAGCTTCTGGAACCCTTAACCCAGTACAAGCCTTTATTAAGGAAAGGTGTGAAAAAGGGGACATGTTACAATGAGCACAATCCCAGCAGTGGGAAGCGCCCAGTGCGAAGGTGCCCTGGGAGGGCAAGTATCTCTGAGCAGGCTTGCTCCCAAGACAAGGGAACAAAGATGGAGTATCCATTATCGAGGCTAGGTTAAAGTTGGACTTATTTTGTTTGAGAAAAAAAATGACTTTGAGGTGCCCACATTCACGTTTTCAATGTTGTGACTGGAATTTACAACATTAATAAAGAATAAATCCACTGTAGCAAAGAGCTGAAATATCGCAGAAGACAAGTTTAAGAATTAGAAATTTAAGACGAAGGGAAGTCGAGTAGAAAACTCTCCCTACATTACAACAGTAACTACACTTTAGAAGTACTTTAATGGCTGAAAAGCACTTTGAAACATCCTGAGGCTGTGAAAGGCGGTATCGAAATGCAAATCTTTATTGTTCAAAAAGGGAATAGAGTTGTGGAATAAGTTACCAGTTTAAAAAAAGCACTATCTTTAGAAAGAAAGGATTGAGAGATACGGGGAGATGGGCAGGAGGTATGTTGAGCCCAGTGATTCCTTTCTGTTTCTATAATTGCATTACCACCAGCGAATCCACACTGGGAGAGGCCGTTCACCTGCTCTGAGTGTGGGAAGGGATTTACTCACTCTTCCAACCTGCTGAGACACCAGCCAGTTCACAAGTGACTGCAGGGTTTGGACGCTGCTGTTATTCACATCCTACTGAATCCTGTTCATTCTGTTAGTTGGTGTTTGTTTCTGCTGATCAACTCCAGCCTGGTGGAAGGGTTAATATTTTGACATTTCAAGTAACAGTATGTTGATATGTGATGTCTCCAAGATAAGAGGAGACTTAATTGATGTCCTGTTTCTGACTGCTCCATTTTTGATCGGGGCGGAGGAGTGGTGAGAGATCGGGGCCCAGGAGAGGGGAGAGGGGAGAGGGGAGAGGGGAGAGGGGAGAGGGGAGAGGGGAGAGGGGAGAGGGGAGAGGGGAGAGGGGAGAGGGGAGAGGGGAGAGGGGAGAGGGGAGGGCCCAGTGGCAGCACGTGCCAGCCCACATTGCGCTCTATGGATAGTAGGAGCATGCGTGCGCACTAGGTCCGTGCAGCAGAGTTTGGTCTCCAGTCATCTTGGTTAACCCTTGCCACTGGATCAAGACCTAGCTCTGTCAAGTCTGTATGGTGGCTGGTGTTCAACGGTCACCCCACGTTAAAAGAATGCATGCACAGACATCTTCCACCCTTCAATATGTAGTTCGGGACCTAAATTGTCAGGTCCTTCATTGAAACACCTGTGAACTCATCTCTTTTTGGTGTGGAAGCAAGCCTTGATACGGGGGACTGCCAAATACTATACTATTACTCATTGTCCAGTTACTTATGTAATCGTCTTTTGTCTAAATGCAGGGGATGGATATGATGTCTGTGCGATTTGCCTGGATGAGTACGAGGAGGGTGACAAGCTTCGAGTATTGCCCTGCTCGCATGGTAAGCCAGTTCAGTTATTTATGTAAGTTTTTGCACGGCAGGTGCCAGAAGATGTCTAGTTACTGGGGAACGGCCAGTATGGAGCTGCACACGGGATCATTTGCAAGGCATGAAACCATGTCGTGGGGGTGGATAAACTGACACTGTGGATTGGCTGCCCATTATCAGAACAGTCCGGCGTGCAATCCGATTCCAACCGGAGATGGAAATGGTGCAGTTTGTCTGATGGGCATCCGGCCCACAACACCAATCGTTCAAAAATCTACCACCAACGTGAAGAATTCCTTGCAACGTGGTTATTTTCCGACTCTGACTATTGCGAGTACAACAGTCATGTCGTCTTCTGCCCCCTCTGTCCAAATGTGACTGGCTCCTACCTGGAAAATTGCCCCCATCCCCCGTGTCCCCTCCCCCAATGGGGAGCAGGAATGCAGGGAGGCTTTGTGAGCATGTGCACTGTTTAATGTAGTTACTGAGCTGGGGAACAGAAACGTTCCGGTCAGCCAATCCAAACTGGGGTAACTGTTCAAGTTGGCCTCGGCACCTCTGGATAGTGTAGCAAAAAAAATGTGCTGGGGTTCCTGCTCCTGATCACTACCCAGTAACTCGAGCAGGAAAGTGAATGGGTGGACAGGCGAGCTGAAGAGAGGATTGGGTTCAGCTTTGGTTTTTAAAAAAAAAAGTCAACTAGTGCTTATTGGCTAGGTTCACAGAGACTGGCCACTTTGCAAGGTGCCAGATTTCAAACCGCATCGCACCAGAGTTCTGCCTCTTTGGGGCGGGGATGCTTTGTGTGGGGAGCTGGGAGTCAGAGTGCAGGAGGTTTATGGCATTATTGGCAAGGAAGCTATACTAATGTTATCGCACCTTCGTATACGTTGTGTTACATGAGCGCCAGTTGTCTGAGCAGCAGTATCTCTCATCAGATGCTCCTCTTCTAAACCAGCTCCGGCTATTTCCATTTTTCTCTCGCTTTATGTCCTAAGCTACATCCGAGAACCTGACTGACTGAGAGCACCTAAGCATACATTGTACACATCACCTCAGTCTGAACCTGAGCCATGCAGAGAGAGAAGGACCTCTTATTTCTACAGTGGCATTTGCCTCGGGACATTCTGAAGAGCTTTGCAGCTAGTGGAATACTTTTTGAAGTGCAGTCACTATTTGTAATGTAGGAAATGGCAATGAGATAAATGGCCAAATAATCTGTTTTAGCGATTTGAGGGTGAAATGCTGGCCCAGGACACAAGGGGAACTCCCCTGCTCTTTGAATGGTGCCCTGGGACCTTTTACATCCACCCGAGATGGCAGGCTGGGCCTCGGTTTAACGTCTCCTCCAAAAGACAGCAACTCGACAGTGCAGCATTCAGTCAGTGCTACACTGAGGCGTTTGCTTAGATTTTGTGCTCGAGTCTAGAGTAGGGCTTGAACGCACAACCTTCTGACTCGGGTGAGAGTGTTGCCCACTGAGCCACAGTGGATTCATGCAGACCGGCAAAGTTCACTCCATGATCTCAGACTTAGAGTTGGCAAGAGCACTACATTTTACATCAGTGCTCCGGGGGGGGGTGAATTCAGCCAGGGTGCCTGCTTCTGACCCGTGACCTCTTCTGGAAAGGCTTCTGACCCTTGACCTCTTCTGGAAAGGCTTCTGACCCATGACCTCTTGTGGACATTGGATGAGGATGGTGTTGAGCTTGGCTGGATACGCTCCATGGTTGAATTATGCTGCCAACACCCGTATCTAGGCTCACCCATTGTGCGAGGTACCAGGGCTAACCATGCCTTTGGAACTCGTAGGCTAGCAAAAGTCAGCATCTTCAGGAGAGGAAAACAGTGAAGAAAGGTTAGTGGATTGTTCTTGAGGTTAGTAACTGTATCCATGAATACTAAACTCCCTGAAGATGTTTACCCCAGTAATTCCTCCAACCCGTTTTATTTTATCCTGTTAATATAATGAACAAATATTTAAACATCAACCGATGATAAAGGCTCCATCAATGTAATACCTTTAATCCAATCTTTAATGTTTCTTTTCGGTGGATGGCAGAAGACCCATTTTTCCCTGTGCCTTTTGTATCCATGTATCATCTTTGGGAGGATCAGCGTGAGGCCCTTGAAACATAGAAAATAGGTGCAGGAGTAGGCCATTCGGCCCTTTGATCCTGCACCACCGTTCATTATGATCATGGCTGATCATGCAACTTCACTACCCCATTCCTGCTTTCTCTACATACCCCTTGACCCCTTTAGCCATAAGGGCCACATCTAACTCCCTTTTGAATATATCTAACGAGCTGGCCTCAACAACTTTCTGTGGTAGAGAATTCCACAGATTCACAATTCTCTGAGTGAAGAAGTTTCTCCTCATCTCGGTCCTAAATGACTTACCCCTTATCCTTAAACTGTGACCCCTGGTTCTGGACTTCCCCAACATCGGGAACATTCTTCCTGCATCTAACCAGTCCAATCCCGTCAGAATTTTATGTTTCTATGAGATCCCCCCTCATTCATCTAAATTCCAGTGAATATAAGCCCAGTCGATCCAATCTTTCCTCATATGTCAGTCCTGCCATCCCGGGAATCAGTCTGGTGAACCTTCGCTGCACTCCCTCAATAGCAAGAATGTCCTTCCTCAGCACAGCACCTGGTGTGCAGATTCCTGTGTTACATTGCTCTAGATTGGCAGTGTTTCTCGCTGCTACCACCACCACTACCCCCATTTACACATGCAACATTAAAGACACTTGCAGTACTCTAACTTCACCCTGGATGAGGTCCTTTGGTTGCTGACGTGGCTCCACTCTGGGCAGTGCATTTCCAAGTTGAAGCAACATGACACAAGAAGCTGATGCTGCCATTTATAATGTATGCAGACTGCCCTAATAAATCCATTAATGGGCCAAGTGTAGAATTCCATTAGTCTGGGCTTCAGTCATAGCCCACCTGAGTGCCTTCTAAATCTCTTGCCTGCTCCACTTAATCTATTTTCTATTTTAAAAAAAAAAAAAGTAATGCTATTGTCAAATGATTTGAACTGTGCTTGTGGACTGGAGCAGAAACAAATTTGTTGTTGGCTGAAACATGGTTTATTGACATGGGAGTGATGTGATACGGAAAGTAATCTAAAGCATAGGAGGTGGGGGGGGAGGACTTTAGATTCCTGAGGCATTGGGACTGGTTCTGGGGGAGGTGGGACCTCAAAAGGGCTGGGACCAATATCCTTGCAAGGAGATTTGCTAGTGCTGTTGCGGAGGGTTTAAACCTAGCTTGGCAGGGGGATGAGAATCTGAACATGGATTCAGAAAGGAGAGAAGCAAAGCGGGAAATAGAAGGCAGAAAATTAGCAAGTGAGCTTGGAGGGCAGAGGAAACAAAGGCTAGAAAATAGACAGCAAAGGGCATTGTGTATCCTTCAATACAAGGAGTCTAGTGAATAAGGTAGACAAGCTGAGGGCACAGATAGATGTGGAAGTATGACATCATAACTATTACTGAAACATGGCTGACAGAAGGTCAGGAATGGCAGCTCAACATTCCTGTTACAGGATTTTCAGACGAGATAGAGAAGAACAAAAAAGGAGCAATCACACTGCTGGGAACATGCTATAGATCCCCAAACAGTGAGAGGGAGATAGTAGAGCAAATATAGAAACGTAGACATTTACAGCGCAGAAGGAGGCCATTTCGGCCCATCGTGTCCGCACCGGCCGACAAAGAGCACGGCCCTTGGTTGGTCAGCCCTAAACCTATGAACAATGACAGAAAGGCAAAGAGCACCCAGCCCGACTCTCACAACTGCAACATTCTACACTCCACCCCAACCGGAGCCATGTGATCTCCTGGGAGAGGCAAAAACCAGATTTAAAAACCCAGGCCAATTTAGGGAGAGAAAATCTGGGAAAATTCCTCTCCGACCCATTCAGGCGATCGAAACTAGTCCAGGAGATCACCCTGGCCGTATTCTATTTCCTGCAGTACACTTACCATTATATCTGCTCTGTCCAACAAAAGGTCATCCAGTCTAATCCCAATTACCAGCTCTCGGTCCGTAACCCTGCAGGTTACTGCACTTTAAGTGCCCATCCAACCATCTCTTAAAAGTGGTGAGGGTTTCTGCATCCACCATTCTTCCAGGCAGCGAGTTCCAGATCCCCACAACCCTCTGCGTAAAGAAGCCCCTCTCAAATCCCCTCTAAACCTTCCACCAACCACCTTAAAACTATGCCCCCTCGTAATAGACCCCTCCACCAATGGAAATAGACCCTTACTATGCACTATGTCCAGGCCCCTCGATATTTTGTACACTTCAATGAGGTCACCTCTCAGTCTCCTCTGTTCCAATGAGAACAAACTCAGCTTATCCAATCTATCCTCATAGCTAAAATTCTCCATTCCAGGCAGCATCCTAGTAAATCTCCTCTGCATCACCTCTAGTGCAATCAAGTCCTTCCTATAATATGACGACCAGAACTGCACGCAATACTCCAGCTGTGGCCTAACCAAAGTATTATACAATTTAAGCATAACCTCCCTGCTCTTATATTCTATGCCTCGGCCAATAAAGGCAAGCATTCCGTGTGCCCTCTTAACCACCTTATCCACCTGGCCTGCTACTTCAGGGATCTGTGGACAAGCACTCCAAGGTCCCTTTGTTCATCTACACTATTAAGTGGCCTACCGCTTAATGTGTATACCCTTTCCTTATTAGCCCTCCAAAAGTGCATCACCTCACACTTTTTGAATTAAATTCCATTTGCCACTGCTCTGCCCACCTGACCAGTAGATTGATACCCTCCTGCAGCCCATGACTTTCCTCTTCGTAATCAACCACACAGCCAATTTTAATGTCACCTGCAAACTTCTTAATCAAACTCCCTATATTCAAATCTAAATCGTTGATATATACCACAAAAAGCAAGGGTCCCAGTACTGAGCCCTGTGGAACCCCACTGGAAACATCCTTCCAGTTACAAAAACATCCATCAATCATTACCCTTTGCTTCTTCCCTCCAAATCAATTTTGGATCCAACTTGACACTTTGCCCTGGATCCCATGGGCTTTAACCTTCATGACCAGTCTACCATGTGGGACCTTATCAAAAGCTTTGCTAAAGTTCATATATACTACATCGTACGCACTACCCTCATCGACCCTCTTGGTTATTTCCTCAAAAATTTCAATCAAGTTAGTCAGACATGATCTTCCCTTAACAAATCCGAACTGACTGTCTCTAATTAATCCTTGCCTTTCCAAATGCAGATTTTATCCTGTCTTTCAGGACTTTTTCCAATAATTTTCCCATCACGGAGGTTAAGCTGACAGGCCTATAATTACTCGGCATATCCCTTTTTCCCTTCTTAAACGAGGGCACTACATTAGCAGTCCTCCAATCCTCCGGCACCATGCCCAGATCCAAAGAGGACTGGAAAATGATGGTCAAGGCCTCAGCTATTTCCTCTCTCACTTCACTCAACAGCCTGGGATGCATTTTATCCGGGCCTGGGGACTTTACTTTCAAAGCTGCTAAACCCCTTAATACTTCCTCTCTCTCTATATTTATTTCACCCAGAATATCTCGCTCCTCCTCGATAGCAGTATCTGCATTGCCCCTTTCCTTTGTGGAAACAGATGCAAAGTATTCGTTAAGAACCCTCCCAACATCTTCCGCCTCCACACAAAGATTACCCTCATGGTCTCTAATAGGCCCTACCCTTTCGTTAGTTAGCCTCTTAATATATTTAGGGTTTTCCTTAATTTTACTGACCAAGAATTTCTCATGTAGGTACATTTCTGAAAAACAATAGGGCAGTAATAGTGGGGGATTTCAACTACCCTAACTAACTGGGACAGAATCAGCATAAGATCTCGAAGGCACAGAATTCTTAATGTATTCAGGAAATTTTTTTTTAGCCAGTATGTCATAAGCCCAACAAGAGAGGGGACGGCACTGGACTTGGGAATGAAGCTCAGCAGATGGAAGGTGCATCAGTGCTAGTGATCATAATTCAGTTAGATGTAGCGTAGGTATGGAAAAGGACAAAGATAGATCAGGAGTAAAAGTTCTCCATTGGGGAAAGTTCAGTTTTACTAAGCGGAGATGTGATTTAGCAAAAGTGGACTGGAAACAGCTACTTGATGGTAAATCAGTGTCAGAGCAGAGGGAGGCATTCAAGGAGAAGATAGTGAGGGTTCAGAGCAAATCTGTTCCCACAAAGACAAAGGGTGGGACTCCCAAATCTAGAGCCCCCTAGCTGTCAAGGGGCATACAGGGTAGGATAAAGCAAAAAAGGGAAGTTTGTGTCCGATACTGAGCGCTCGATACTACAGAAAGCCTAGAGGGGTATAGAAAGTGCAGGGGTGATAATTAAAAAGGAAATTAGGAACGCAAAGAGAGGGCATGAAAAAGTATTGGCAAGTAAAATGAAGGAAAACCCAAAGATGTTTTTAAATACGTAAAGAGCAAGAAGATAACTAAAGAGTAGGGCCTATTAGTGACCATAAAGAAAGCTTGTGTGTGGAGGCGGAAGACGTGGTTAATGAATACTTGCGTCTGTTTTCACAAAAGAGAGGGAAGATGCAGACATTGTATTTAAGGAGGAGTGCACACTATTAAATGAGAGAAACACAGTGAGAAATGAAGTATGAAAACGTTTAGCATCTTTGAAAGTGGATAAATCGCCAGGCCCGCATGAAATGTATCCCAGGCTGTTAAGCGAAAGAAAGGGAGGACATTGTGTAGGCCCTTGCCATCATTTTTCACTCCTCTCTGGTTACAGGTGTGGCGCTGGAGGGCTGCGAACCTTGTACCGTTGTTTTAAAAAGGGAGAACGGGATAGGCCGAGTAATTACAGGCCAGTCAGCCTAACCTCGGTGGTGGGCAAATTGTTGGAAAAAGTTCTGAGGGTCAGGTTTAATTGCTGTTTTAGAAAGACATGGATTAATCAAGGACCGTCAGCATGGATCTGACCAACTTGATTTGAAGAGGTAACCAGGAGGGTTCATGAGGCTAATGCGTTTGATGTCGTGTATATGGATTTTAGCAAGGCTTTTGATAAGGTCCCATATGGCAATATTGGTCAGACAAGTAAAAGCCCATGGGATCCAAGGGAAAGTGGCAAATTGGATCAGTGACCGGAAGCAAAGCGTAATGGTCGACTGATGGTTTTTGTGATTGGAAGGCTGTTTCCAGTGGGGTTCCGCAGGGCTCAGTACTTGGTCCCTTGCTATACATGAATGATTTGGACTTCAATATTAGGGGGCATAATGAAGAAGTTTGCAGCTGACACAAAAATTGGCCGTGTGGTTGACAGTGAGGAAGAAAGCTAAAGTGTAGAGGAACACAGGGACCTTGGAGTGCATGTCCACAGATCCCTGAAGGTAGCAGGCCAGGTCGATAAGGTGGTTAAGAAGGCACACGTGATACTTTCCCTTATTAGTCGAGGCATA
Source organism: Pristiophorus japonicus (assembly GCF_044704955.1). Lineage (NCBI taxonomy): Eukaryota > Metazoa > Chordata > Chondrichthyes > Pristiophoridae > Pristiophorus > Pristiophorus japonicus. Next base: position 91,617,065 of record NC_091996.1, read on the forward strand.
GAATACAAGAGCAGGGAGGTTATGCTTGAACTGCATATGTCATGTCATGTCATAGGCAGTTCCTCGAAATGAGGATGACTTGCTTCTGCACCACAAAAGAATGCGTTCAGAAGTGTTTCAATGGACCTAATATTCCAGGTCCTGAACTACATCCTGAAGGGTGGAAGGTGTCTGCGTGGATTTTTTTAACGTGGGGTGGCCGTTGCACACCAGCCACCACACGGGCTTGACAGAGCGAGGTCTTGGTCCAGTGGCAAGGGTTAACCAAGACGACTGGAGACCAGCTCTTCTGCACGGACCTAGTGCGCGCACATATGGCAGTGTGGGCTGGACCCGTGCTGCCCCTGGGCCCTCCCCTCTTCTGGCCCCGAACTCGCGCCTCTCCTGGGCCCCGATCACGTCCCTCTACAATCTCTCGCCGCTCCTTCGCCCCGATCTCACCGCTCCTGTTGTATCTGCCCACGCTCCAATCACTGACCTGGACCATGATCACGTCCCTCTTCACTGTATACTTGAACTGTATAAAACACTAGGCCGCAGCTGGAGTACTGCGTGCAGTTCTGGTCACTACATTGCAGGAAATATGTGATTTCACTAGAGTGGGTACAGAGGAGATTTCTGAGGATGTTTCTAGGACTGGAAGAGACTAACTATGAAGAAAGATTGGATAGGCTGGGATTGTTTTCTTTGGAACAGAGGAGGCTGAGGGGAGACTTAATTGAAATTTATAAAATTATAAGGAGCCTAGATAGAGTCGATAGGAAGGCCCTATTTCCCCTAGCAGAGAGGTCAATAATCAGGGGGCATAGACTTAAAGTCATTGGAAGAAGGATTAGAGGGGAGTTTAGACCTTTTTCACCCAGAGGGTGGTGGGGGTCTGGAACTCACTGCCTGAAAGGGCAGTAGAGGCAGAAACCCTAATCGCATTTAAAAAGTACTTGGATGTGCACTTGAATTGCCGAAACCTGCAAACGGACCAAGATTAGGCCGTAACATACACAATAGGTCGAATGGCCTCCTTCCGTGCCGTAAATTTCTACGATTCTCTGCTCATGTCCAAGTTTCTGAATCTAGCAGCCATCTGCCTGGTCGTTGTCCCTGGTTCCAGCAAACATACTAAAGAAAAGGCTTCCTCCATCAGACCTCTGAATTGCACGTTCCGATATTGATTATCTTCTGCATGCAGTCGTTCACCGCATTGAGTCCATTTAGTGAGACCGCAGCAAAATCCAGTAGAGCAGGGCAGAAGTGGGCTTGGTGTTAATCTGCAGGCTGAGGCATTTGCTGATCTTGCTGGAATAAGTTGAGAGGCATTCCTGGCACTCCTGGTGATCTATATGCAAATTATAATTTGGAAGGAAAGATGTACTGGTGACCCTGGTCCTGAGGAATTGGGGCAGTCTTTCTCCTGTTCTATGCTTCCATACTTGAATCTTTCATGTACTCTGGTTGAACTTCATTTTTAATTACGAAATTCAATAGCGCAGACACCACCAAAGTTTAAAAGTGTAGGAGAGAAGACAAAGTATCTGGAGGCGCAGTGGTTGGGTGATATCAATTTTGGAATTTAAAAGCCAGTATACTGAAGGAGACAAGAAGTTTAGTACTTGAGAGCAGCTGGGAACAAATGAGTTGGGCTGTGGGAAACGGTGTAATGAGCCTTGACTTGGGCACAGTGACGGAGGAGTGTGTGCAGGGTGAGTATTGGGACTTGAGGAAAACCCTGAGCAGGAATTGTTTATTGGTACGGATTTAAAATGGAGGGAGAAAGGAAAAGTTGCTTTGTTGACCAGCTTCCCCTCTATTGTATCTTGTCTAAGTGTGTGAAAGGAATTGGAAGAAGACTCCCCAAATTTGAGAGCAGAATTCAAGTCTTGCCCAGACTTGGGCTTTAGAGAGAGTTAACAAGTTTTTAAAGGCAAACCCTTTGCACAGAAAGACTCGGCTTCTTGGGGGTGTTGTAGAGGTTCTGTATGTGATCAGGACTGAGGATGGAATTAAGATCTGGGAGTTGTTGGTGGACTTGAGAAATGTCTTTGCAGACTGACACAGCCGAGGAGGAGGCCATTCGGCCCATCGAGCCTGTGCCAGCTCTTTTGATCGCTTGTTCAATCAGTGCCACTCCCCCCACCCCCCTGCTCTTTTCCCCATAACCCTGCAAATTTTCCCCCTTCACGTAGTTATCCAATTCCTTTTTGAAAGTTGCTATTGAATCTGCTTCCACTGCAATTCAGGCAGCGCGTTCTAGATCATCGCAACTCAGTTTAAAAAAAAAATGTTTCCTCATGTCACCTCTGGTTTTTCCTCACACAAAATCTGCAAAAGGACATAGACAGGCTAAGTGAGTGGGCAAAAATTTGTCAGATGGAGTATAAGGTTGGAAAGTGTGAGGTCATGCACTTTGGCAGAAAAAAAAATCAAAGAGCAAGTTATTTAAATGGAGAAAGATTGCAAAGTGCCGGAGTACAGCGGGACCTGGGGGTACTTGTGCATGAAACACAAAAGGATAGTATGCAGGTACAGCAAGTGATCAGGAAGGCCAATGGAATATTGCAAAGGGGATGGAGTATAAAAGCAGGGAAGTCTTGCTACAGTTATACAGGGTATTGGTGAGGCCACACCTGGAATACTGTGTACAGTTTTGGTTTCCATATTTACAAAAGGATATACTTGCTTTGGAGGCAGTTCAGAGAAGGTTGATTCCAGAGATGAGGGGGTTGACTTATGAGGAAAGGTTGAGGAGGTTGGGCCTCTACTCATTGGAATTCAGAAGAATGAGAGGTGATCTTATCGAAACGTACAAGATTATGAGGGGGCGTGATGAGGTGGATGCAGAGAGGATGTTTCCGCTGATGGGGGAGACTAGAACTAGGGGGCATAATCTTAGAATAAGGGGCCGCCCATTTAAAACTGAGATGAGGAGAAATTTCTTCTGAGGGTTGTGGATCTGTTGAATTCGCTGCCTCAGAGAGCTGTGGAAGCTGGGGCATTGAATAAATTTAAAACAGAAATTGACAGTTTCTTGAACAATAAGGGGTTATGGAGAGCGGGCGGGGAAGTGGAGCTGAGTCCATGATCAGATCAGCCATTATCGTATTAAATGGCGGAGCAGGCTCGAGGGGCCGTATGGCCTGCTCCTGCTCCTGCTCCTATTATGTGCTTATGTTCTGCAGATCACCTTAAATCCATGACCCTCTGGTTACTGAGCCTCCTGCCACTGGAAACAGTCTCCTTATTTACTCTATCAAAACCCCTCATGATTTTGAGCACCTGTCTTAAATCTCCACATGACCTTCTCTGCTCCAAGGAGAACAACCCCAGTCTCTACACTTAACTGAAGTATTTCATCCCTAGTACCATTCTAGTTTAAAAAAAAAAAGTTTTCTACACCCTCTCCAAGACCTGTCATTCTTCCTAAAGAGTAGCGTCCAGAATTGGTCACAATACTCCAACTGAGGCCTAAGCAGTCTTTTTTAAAGGCTTAGCATAATTTCCTTGCTTTTGTACTCTTAACTAAAGAAAAAATATTAATTGCCTCATTAAAGGGAAAGAGTGTTTGAAGACCAGCCCCTCAAATCTGCCACCAAGCTCATGGTCTACAGGGCTGTAATAATACCCGCCCTCCTGTATGGCTGAGACATGGACCATGTACAGTAGACGCCTCAAGTTGCTGGAGAAATATCACCAACGATGTCTCCGCAAGATCCTACAAATCCCCTGAGAGGACAGATGCACCAATATCAGCGTCCTCATTCAGGCTAACAGCCCCAGCATCGAAGCACCGATCACAATCGACCAGCTCCGCTGGGCAGGCCACATAGTCCGCATGCCAGACACGAGACTCCCAAAGCAAGTGCTCTACTCTGAGCTCCTTCACGGCAAACGAGCCGAAGGTGGGCAGCGGAAACGCTACCCACCCTCAAAGCCTCCCTGATAAAGTGCAACATCCCCACCGACACCTGGCCCAAGACCGCCCTAAGCGGAGGAAATGCATCCAGGAGGGCGCTGAGCACCTCGAGTCTCAACACCGAGAGCATGCAGAAATCAAGCGCAGGCAGCGGAAAGAGTGTGCGTCAAATCAGTCCCACCCACCCCTTCCCTCACCGACTATCTGTCCCAACAGAGTCTGTGGCTCTCGTATTGGACTGTTCAGCCACCAAAAGAACTCACTTCAGGAGTGGAAGCCAGTCTTCCTTGATTCCGAGGGACTGCCTATGATGATGATGAAAGGGAATACTGGATACCCAGAAAAGATGATTCTGGCGTTATACTGGGTGAGACTGAGGATGTGAGTGAGAGCCAAAGGAAGTTGGTGAATGTAGACTATAGATATCAGCAAAAGTGAGAGTAGGGTTGGATACTGAGTGAAGGAACTGATTGGGTGATGTGTCATTCTGATTCTTCTGCTTTTCCCAATGACCCATGATTTGAGTGTGTTTGTTTAAACTCACCTTTCATTCAAGACTTCAATCTTGGCTCCTTCCCTTTTTAGATGACAATTTTTGATTGGGCTAGAAAGGATACTGCGGCTTTAGAGAGGGTGTAACTCAGATTCTCCAGGCTACTTCCTGCTGTAACAAAATATAAACGTGAAGCAAAGCTTAAAAATGGCTCCGTGTTCGAACCATGCAGATTGTGGAGTGAATCGCAGAATGGTTACAGCACAGAAGGCGGCCATTCGGCCCGTCGAGCCCGTGACGACTCCCAGCTAGTCCCACTCCCCCCCCGCCCTTTCCCCGTAGCCCTGCAATGTTTTTTCCTTTAAATACTTATCCCAACTCCCTTTTGAAAGCCGCGATTGAGTCTGCCTCCACCGCCCTCTCGGGCAGCGCATTCCAGATCCTAACCACTCGCTGCCTAAAAAAGTTTATCCTCGTGTCGCCTTTGGTTCCTCTGCCAATCGCCTTAAATCTGTGTCCTCTGGTTCCCGACCCTTCCACCAATGGGAACAGTCTCTCTCGGTCTACTCTGTCCAGACTCCTGAACACCTCGATCAAATCTCCTCTCAACCTTCTCTGCTCCAAGGAGAACAACCCCAGCTTCTCCAGTCTATCCCCGTAACTGAAGTCCCTTATCCCTGGAGCCATTCTCGTAAATCTCCTCTGCACCCTCTCCAAGGCCTTCACATCCTTAAAGTGCTTGCACAATACTCCAGTTGGGGCTGAACCAGTGTTGTATGCAGGTTCTTCATAATATCCAGACTCTTGTACCTCTATTTATGAAGCCCAGGATCCCGTTAACCTTTTTTAACTGCTTTCTCAACCTTCCCTGCAATCCTCAACGATTTATGCACACACAAACTAAAAAGTGTTTAAAATTATGAAAGGGTGGGACAAGGTTTCCTTCTGTGGCCTAGGCCCTAAGCTCTCGAATTTCTTCCCTAATCCCCTTCCCTCTCTACCCCTCTTTCCTCCTTTGACGCTTCTTAAAACCTACCTCTTTGACCAAGCTTTTGGTCACCTGCCCTAATTTCTCCCTATGTGGCTCAGTGTCAATTTTTTGGGGTCTTACAATACTCCCTGTGAAGTGCATTGGGACGTTTCATTACGTTAAAGGCACTATAACAAGGTGGATGCAGAGAGGATGTTTCCACTGATGGGGGAGACTAGAACGAGAGCGCGTGGTCTTAGAATAAGGGGCCGCCCATTTAAAACAGATGAGGAGAAATTGCTTCTCTGAGGCTTGTAAATTTGTGGAATTCGCTGCCTCAGAGCTGTGGAGGCTGGGGACATTGAATAAATTTAAGACAGAAATAGACAGTTTCTTAAACGATAAGGGGTTATGGGGAGTGGGCGGGGAAGTGGAGCTGAGTAATGATCGGATCAGCCATGATCGTCTTAAGGCGGAGCAGGCTCGAGGGGACATATGGCCTACTCCTGCTCCTGTTATGTCCTTATAAATACAAGTTGTTAGTTGCTGGAGGCAGACTGCTTCCAGTTCAGAGGGGTCAACAACAAAGAGCCACAGATGCAAGATTAGCACACGAAAATAGATGCAGGAGTAGGCCATTCGGCCCTTCGAGCCTGCACCACCATTCAATAAGATCATGGCTGATCATTCACCTCAGTACCTCTTTTCTGCTTTCCCTCCATACCCCTTGATCCCTTTAGCCATAAGGGCCATATCTAACTCCCTTTTGAATATATCCAATGAACGGGCATCAACAACTCTGCGGTAGAGAATTCCACAGGTTCACCACTCTCTGGGTGAAGAAGTTTCTCCTCATCTCAGTCCTAAATGGCTTACCCCTTGTCCTTAGACTGTGACCCCTGGTTCTGGACTTCCCCAACATCGGGAACATTCTTCCTGCATCTAACCTGTCCAATCCCGTCAGAATTTTATGTTTCTATGAGATCCCCCCTCATCCTTCTAAACTCCAGTGAATACAGGCCCAGTCAATCCAGTCTCTCCTCATTTGTCAATCCTGCCATCCCGGGAATGAGTCTGGTGAACCTTTGCTGTACTCCCTCAATAGCAAGAACGTCCTTCCTCAGGTTAGGAGACCAAGACTGAACATAATATTCCAGGTGAGGTCTCACCAAGGCCCTGTACAACTGCAGTAAGACCTTCCTGCTCCTATACTCAAATCCCCTAGCTATGAAGGCCAACATACCATTTTCTGCCTTCACCGCCTGCTGTACCTATATGCCAACTTTCAATGACTGATGAACCATGACACCCAGGTCTCGTTGCACCTCCCCTTTTCCTAATCTGCCGCCATTCAGATAATATTCTGCCTTTGTGTTTTTGCCACCAAAGTGGATAACCTCACATTTATCCACCTTATACTGCATTTGCCATGCGTTTGCCCATTCACCTAACCTGTCCAAGTCACCCTGCAGCCTCTTAGCATCCTCCTCACAGCTCACACCGTCACCCAGCTTAGTGTCATCTGCAAACTTGGAAATATTACACTCAATTCCTTCATCCAAATCATTAATGTATATTGTAAATAGCTGGGATCCCAGCACTGAGCCCTGCGGCACCCCATTAGTCAATGCCCGCCATTCTGAAAAGGACTCTTTTATCCCGACTCTCTGCTTTCTGTCTGCCAACCAGTTCTCTATCCACGCCCGTACATTACCCCCAATACCATGTTTTAATTTTGCACACTAATCTCTTGTGTGGGACCTTGTCAAAAGCCTTTTGAAAGTCCAAATACACCACATCCACTGGTTCTCCCTTGTCCACTCTACCAGTTACATCCTCAAAAAAATTCTAGAAGATTTGTCAAGCAAGCTTTCCCTTTCATAAATCCATGCTAACTTGGACCGATCCTGCTTTAGAGCAGGGGGCAGGAGAAATGTCTTCACGCAGAGAGCTGTGAGGCTGTGGGATTCATTCCAGGATTAGCGGCTGAAGCAAAAACTCAGTCAACATTGAAGATGAGATTGGATCTGGGAGTAGGGCGGTTCCATGTGATTGGGGCTGTTTGTGGGGCAGGTAAATCCTGCCCCACACACTTTGGGCTGAAGTACCAGTTCTGTGTTGTAACTTCTATGTATTTCTTCTGCGTTGGTTTATATTTATTTATATATTTACCTCCTTCAATCCTTCCTTCCGTGCTTGCTCTTTCTGGCTGCTTTTGTTTTTCTTGTCCCTTTCCTTCCTAGTTTAAAGGCGTGAGAAATGGTTTGTAAGGAAACAGAGAGGTGCTGAACAAGCCCTTCACAGGTTGGGTTTGGTTGCTGCATTCTCTCTGGACAGTTGTTCAGTTCAGCAAGTTTGCCTCCCAGTCAGGGTGGGTGTGGTTCCAGACCCGGCTGCAGATTTGAGCACACCATCCAGGCTGACTCTCCAGGGCAGTACAGATGGAGCACGGCATTCAAAGGCTCAAATGCTGGAAACACTTGGTGGGTCAGGCAGCATTTGTGGAGAGAGAAACGGAGTTAACATTTCGGGTCGAGGACCTTGCAGTGCCTCTTTCAGATGAGACATTAACTCTGCCTCCCCAAGTGGGCATAAAACATTTCGTGGCACTGTCGGGGCGTTCTCCTGATATTCTGCTCACTATTCCTTACTTGGCCAACACAAAAATAGAGAATATCCAGGGGTTCATTTATTCCTTTGTTTCTGGGACCCTGCTGTGTGTAAATTGGCCGACGTTTGCTTATATAATACCTGTAGTACCTATATAAAATGGAACCAACCAGGGAACAGGCTATTTTAGATCTTGCATTGTGTAATGAAACAGGGTTAATTAGTAATCCTATAGTAAAGGACCACTGTATACCTTCCAGTTCGAAAAACGACCGTTCACCACTACTGTTTCCTGTCCCTTAGCCAATTTTGTATCCAAGCTGCCACCGTCCCTTTTATACCATGGGTTTCAACTTTGCTGGCAAGCCTATTATGTGGCATTTTATCACATGTCTTTTGGAAGTCCATGTACACCACATCAACCGCATTGCCCTCATCAGCCCTCTGTTACCTAATTAAAAAGCCCAATCAAGTTAGTGAAACATGATTTGCCTTTTTAGAAAAAAAATCTCTGCTGGCTTTCCTTATTTAATCCATACTTCTCCAAGTCACATAGAAACATAGAAAATAGGAGCAGGAGTTGGCCATTCGGCCCTGCACTACCAGTCAATAAGATCATGGCTGATCATGCAACTTGAGTACCCCATTCCTGCTTTCTCTCCATACCCCTTGGTCCCCCTAGCTGTGAGGGCCATATCTAACTCCCTCTCTTGAATATATCCAATGAACTGGCATCAACAACTCTCTGCGGTAGAGAATTCCACAGGTTAACAACTCTGAGTGAAGTTTCTCCTCATCTCAGTCCTAAATGGCCTACCCCTTATCCTAAGACTGTGTCCCCTGGTTCTGGACTTCCCCAACATTGGGAACATTCTTCCCGCATCTAACTTGTCCAGTCCTGTTAGAATCTTATGTTTCTATGAGATTCCCTCTCAACCTTCTAAACTCCAGTGTATAAAAGCCCAGTCGATCCAGTCTCTCCTCATATGTCAGTCCAGCCATCCCGGGAATCAGTCTGGTGAACCTTTGCTGCACTCCCTCAATAGCAAGAACATCCTTCCTCAGATTAGGAGACCAAAACTGAACACAATATTCCAGGTGAGGCCTCACTGAGGCCCTGTACAACTGCAGTAAGACCTCCCTGCTCCTATACTCAAATCCCCTAGCTATGAAGGCCAACATACCATTTGCCGCCTTTACTGCCTGCTGTACCTACATGCCAACTTTCAATGACTGATGAATCATGACACCCAGGTCTCGTTGCACCTCCCCTTTTCCTAATCTGCCGCCATTCAGATAATAATCTGCCTTCGTGTTTTTGCCCCCAAAGTGGATAACTTCACATTTATCCACATTATACTGCATCTGCCACGCATTTGCCCACTCACCTAACCTGTCCAAGTCACCTTGTAGCCTCTTGGCATCCTCCTCACAGTTCACATCGTCACCCAGTTTAGTTCATCTGCAAACTTGGAGATATTACACTCAATTCCTTCATCTAAATCATTGATGTATATTGTAAATAGCTGGGGTCCCAGCACTGAGCCCTGCGGCACCCCACTAGTCACTGTCTGCCATTCTGAAAAGGACCCGTTTATCCCGAATCTCTGCTTCCTGTCTGCCAATCAGTTCTCTATCCACGTCAGTAGATTACCCCCAATACCATGCGCTTTGATTTTGCACACCAATCTCTTGTGTGGGACCTTGTCAAAAGTCTTTTGAAAGTCCAAATACACCACATCCACTGGTTCTCCCTTGTCCACTCTACTAGTTACATCCTCAAAAAATTCCAGAAGATTTGTCAAGAAAAATTTCCCTTTCATAAATCCATGCTGACTTGGACCGATCCTGTCACTGCTTTCCAGATGCGCTGCTATTTCATCCTTAATAATTGATTCCAACATTTTCCCCACTACTGATGTCAGGCTAACCGGTCTATAATTACCCGTTTTCTCTTTCCCTCCCTTTTTTAAAAAGTGGTGTTACATTAGCTACCCTCCAGTCCATAGAAACTGATCCTGAGTTGATAGACTGTTGGAAAATGATCACCAATGCATCCACTATTTCTAGGGCCACTTCCTTAAGTACTCTGGGATGCAGACGATCAGGCCCTGGGGATTTATCGGCCTTCAATCCCATCAATTTCCCGCCTAATAAGGATATCCTTCAGTTCCTCCTTCTCACTAGATCCTCGGTCCCCTAGTACTTCCAGAAGGTTATTTGTGTCTTCCAAAGTATTTGTTCAATTGGTCTGCCATTTCTTTGTTCCCCATTATAAATTTACCTGAATCCGACTGCAAGGGACCTACATTTGTCTTCACTAATCTTTTTCTCTTCACATATCTATAAAAGCTTTTGCAGTCAGTTTTTATGTTCCCGGTAAGCTTCCTCTCATACTCTATTTTCCCCCTCTTAATTAAACCCTTTGTCCTCCTCTGCTGAATTCTAAATTTCTCCCAGTCCTCAGGTTTGCTGCTTTTTTTGGCCAATTTATATGCCTCTTCCTTGGATTTAACACTATCCTTAATTTCCCTTGTTAGCCACGGTTGAGCCACCTTCCCCGTTTTATTTTGACACCCGACAGGGATGTACAATTGTTGAAGTTCATCCATGTGATCTTTAAATGTTTGCCATTGCCTATCCACTGTCAACCCTTTAAGTATCATTTGCCAGTCAATTCTGGCCAATTCACATCTCATACCATCGAAGTTACCTTTCCTTAAGTTCAGGACCCTAGTTTCTGAATTAACTGTGTCACTCCATCTTAATAAAGAATTCTACTATATTATGGTCACTCTTTCCCAAGGGGCCTCGCATAACTAATTACTAATTAGCCCTTTCTCATTACACATCACCCAGTCTAGGATGGCCAGCTTTCTAGTTGGTTCCTCGACATATTGGTATAGAAAACCATCCCTAATACACTCCAGGAAATCCTCCTCCACCGCATTGCTACCAGCTTGGTTAGCCCAATCAATATGTAGATTAAAGTCACCCATGATAACTGCTGTACCTTTATTGCACGCACACTTATTTCTTGTTTGATGCTGTCCCAACCTCACTACTACTGTTTGGTGGTCTGTACACACCTCCCACCAGCGTTTTCTGCCCTTTGGTATTCCGTAGCTCCACCCATACCGATTCCACATCATCCAAGCTAATGTCCTTCCTTACTATTGCATTAATTTCCTCTTTAACCAGCAATGCCACCCCGCCTCCTTTTCCTTTCTGTCTATCCTTCCTAAATGTTTAATATCCCTGGATGTTGAGTTCCCAGCTTTGGTCACCCTGGAGCAAAGGTCTCCCTGATGCCAATTACATCATAACCGTTAACTGCTATCTGCGCAATTAATTCGTCCACCTTATTCCGAATACTCCTCGCGTTGAGGCACAGAGCCTTCAGGCTTGTTTTTCTAACACACTTTGCCCCTTCAGAATTTTGCTGTAATGTGGCCCTTTTTGCTTTTTGCCTCAGGTTTCTCTGCCCTTCACTTTTAATTTACTTCTTTCTATCTTTTGCTTCTTCCCCCATTCTACTTCCCTCTATCTCCCTGTATAGATTCCCATCCCCCTGCCATATTAGTTTAACTCCTCCCCAACAGCACTAGCAAACACTCCCCCAAGGACATTGGTTCTGGTCCTGCCCAGGTGCAGACCATCCAGTTTGTACTGGTCCCACCTCCCCCAGAACCGGTTCCAATGTCCCAGGAATTTGAATCCCTCCCTTCTGCACCACTCCTCAAGCTACGTATTCATCTGAGCTACCCTGCGATTCCTACTCTGACTAGCATGTGGCACTGCTAACAATCCTGAGATTACTACTTTTGAGGTCCTACTTTTTAATTTAGCTCCTAGCTCCCTAAATTCGTCTCGTAGGACCTCATCCCATTTTTTTACCTATATGCACCATGACAACTGGCTGTTCACCCTCCCTTTTCAGAATGTCCTGCACCAGCTCCGAGACATCCTTGACCCTTGCACCAGGGAGGCAACGTACCATCCTGGAGTCTCTGTTGTGGCTGCAGAAACATCTATCTATTCCCCTTACAATTGAATCCCCTACCACTATAGCTCTCCCACTCTTTTCCCTGCCCTGCTGTGCAGCAGAGCCACCCATGGTGCCATGAACTTGGCTGCTGCTGCTCTCCCCTGATGAGTCATCCCCCTCAACAGTACCCAAAGCGGTGTATCTGTTTTGCAGGGGGATGACCGCAGGGGATCCCTGCACTACCTTCCTTGCACTACTCTTCCTGTTGGTCACCCATTCCCTATCTGGTTGTGTACCCTTTACCTGCGGTAAGACCAACTCACCAGACGTGCTATTCACATCATTCTCAGCATCGTGGATGCTCCAGAGTAAATCCACCCGCAGCTCCAGTGCCGCAGTGCGGTCTGTCAGGAGCTGCAGGCAGATGCACTTTCTGCACATGTAGTCGTCAGGGACACTGGAAGCGTCCCTGACTTCCCACATATTACAGGAGGAGCATAACACGTGTCCGAGCTCTCCTGCCATGACTTAACCCCTATATTAACTTAATTTGGCAACAACAATGCTAAAAGATTACTTACTAATAAAGAAAAGAAAAATAAAATTATACACCAATCACTTACCCCCTTGGCTGAGATGTCACCTTTCGATTTCTTTCTACTTTTTTGCCTTCTCTCCCTGCTGCAGCTGCACCAGTTGGCCTCAGCGATCTCCTGCTCCGCCTCCCGACTCGACACTGCTGCTCCCCGGACTGACGGGCCTTTTGTTGGCCTCAGCGATCTCCCGCTCCGCCTCCCGACTCGACACTGCTGCTCCCCGGACTGACGGGCCTTTTGTAGGCCTCAGCGATCTCCCGCTCCGCCTCCCGACTCGACACTGCTGCTCCCCGGACTGACGGGCCTTTTGTTGGCCTCAGCGATCTCCCGCTCCGCCTCCCGACTCGACACTGCTGCTCCCCGGACTGACTGTTAATTTTGTCCCAGGTTATCGTTTCTAAAAGCTTCCCCACTACCGAGGTTAAACTGACTGACCTGTAGTTGCTGGATTTATGTGTCCTCATACAGGAAACACAATTAGCATGCAGGTAGAGCAAGCAACTAGGCCATGTTGGCCTTCATAAGAACATAAGAAATAGGAGCAGGAGTCGACCATTTGATCCCTCGAGCCTGCTCCGCCATTCAATAAGATTATGGCTGATCTGATCTTGGCCTCAACTCCACTTCCCTGCCCGCTCCCCATAACCCTGGACTTCCTTATCTTTCAAAAAACCGTCTCTCTCCACCTTAAATATATTCAATGACCCAGCCACTACAGCTCCCAAGGGTAGAGAATTCCAAAGATTCACGACCCTCAGAGAAGAAATTCCTCCTCCATTTCTGTCTTCAATGAGCCACCCCTTTATTCTGAAACGATGCCCCCTAGTTCTATACTCCCCCCACGAGGGGAAACATCCTCCCTGCATCGACCCTGCCAAAATCCCTCAGAATCTTAGATTTCAAGAACAGCATCTCTCATTCTTCTGAACACAGTCTCAGGATAAGGGGTCGGCCATTTAAGACTGAGAAGCTGAGAAATTTCTTCACTCGGAGGGTGGTGAATCTTTGGAATTCTCTGCCCCAGAGGGCTGTGGAGGCTCAGTCGTTGAGTATATTCAAGGCTGAGATCGATAGATTTTTGGACTCTCGGGGAATCAATGGGGTTCGGGCGGGAAAGTGGAGTTGGGGTCAAAGATCAGCCCTGATCTTATTGAATGACGGAACAGGCTCACAGGGCCGTATAACCTCCTCCTGCTCCTAATTCTTATGTTCTTATGACTGCACTACAAAAGACAAATACTTTGGGGTGTCCTGATAAAGCATTATATAAGTGCAAGCTCTTTAGATTTGGGATTTAACTGTTAGCCGTGCCTTTTTAACGAACTGTGTTTTCCCCTCCTCTTTTCCCCCAACGTAGCATACCACTGTAATTGCGTGGACACTTGGCTGACACAGACCAAAAAAACCTGCCCGGTCTGCAAGCAGCGAGCTTTGCGTTCGGCCAGTGACTCCGAGTCCGAGTCTGATACGGAAAATCACCCAGAGGATGATGATCGGCACTCTGAGCGCACACCACTTCTTCGAGCGTCCTCGTCTACTGCCCCTCACTCGTTCGGCTCTATGGCTGATTCCCTCGCGCAGCACGGCGGGCAAGACTCGTCGGAATCCAGTGAGGACGGTCACAGTGGTGCCCACGTTGAGGGGGAGGAGGTACCAGGCCTCAAGAAGGAGGACCAAAGTGACACTTCAACCACCACAGGACCTGGGTCTGAATCTCGTCTCTATCCTGGGAATGTTTTCAATGTGTAACCAGGAACCTTGGGCTTTATACTGATCTTATTTCTGTAAAACTACAATCATTAATGTCTGACTCAAGCTCAACCAGGGCTTTATTTAGGATTTGTTTCGGGCTCATTTTAAAAAAAAAAATACATATATTTTTGGTGCCGAACAGGGGAGGTTCTGCTGGAGGTTCGTGAGCACCAGTTACTGGTTTTGATCATGCAACACCCGGGCTGGGTTGGTAACATTACATTGGCATGTAGTGCAGTGCCGACCGATCGCTAATGTTCTCCGCTGTCGGTAACATGGACGTTCGACAGGCAGGGAGAGGAGAGCACTACGACAGTGCAGTGGCTATCTTGTTAAATACCAGCATTTCTCTCCCGAGTTCTGTGGGAAGTGCGTGAATTCGACAGGAGCCCTTGCTGTTTCCTGCACTGGTAGAGTTCCGGGTTGTCCTGTTCCCCTGCTACCATTCCCTAGAGGTGAGCTGCTCTCTCTACCTCTGTGCCCAGAGGCAGGTTGTATCCTCCTGGTACTTGCAAGATCTCTGAGCCACCCTGGCCTGGCGTAAGATTGTACCCACCAATATCTTTGTATAGTTCACACTTCTCTTTTTTGTTAGTACATTTTTTTTGTAAGCATGCTCACAAAATGTTCTTTCTACAATCATGCCATTAACTGAACAGGCAGTTGGTAATAAATTGTGATCATGCTGGGGTGAGTGGGGGGGGTACCAGAGTCAGAAAACCACAAATGGTGCAATCCTGGATGTTTGGAATTTGCAATTTTCTGGTTTATTTAGCTCGGCCTCTAACAATGGCTGCCCAGAAATGAGGAGCACTGCACCCCACACTGCTTCTTGCTGCTCTTTCATCCTGGGGAGCAAGTGCCTCACACAAGCAATATATGTGCAGAAGCATCTTCAGTGATTGGCCGCACTTTGCTCCAGTCGTGATTATTCCCGGGACCGGTCCTCGGGAGGGGCTGTGCTGTTGACCCCAGTAATGTTTCCCGGGGCATTCGCTTGATTTTTTTTTTTGTGTTGGGTCGTGGCGGAGGGGTGAATGTGTGATGTCACCAAGCCTGTCTTGTCATTGCAGCTCTCAGATCCACTACGAGATTTGTACCGTGCCTGCCCATTGGCCATTTACACACCCAGGTCCTCCCATTGAACATTTACACACCCAGGCCCACGTTCTGTGTATTTGCGATGAGGTCTCCATTGTGCAAACCTGACATTTTCTGAAATTGTGCAGAGTTGGAGGCAATTAGGAGACAATGCTAAAATAGTGGTGCACGGTATGGGCTGTGTTCTCTCCTCTGCCCCCCCCCCCCCAACCCCCCCGGTCTTCATTTGCATTGGCTTAACACTTGATGTATTAAATTACTGTACATTCTTTTGCCAAATACCAAACTCTTCATGAGGCAGGATCAGGTGGGATAGGTAATTGGATCAGGTTTCACGTCTGATAATCATTGCTTTTCAAATTAATTGAACCTTAAAATCTAATGTCTTGATGTCATGATGTACAATGGAATCTGTTTCAGATCTGTGGTGTTAGCTCTATATTGATTCCTCACCAGTCAAAAGCAGAACTGAAGCGAGGGATTGGCTGTAGCAATCTGTGTAAAACCTCTTGTGGAACTCCTTACACTTGCAAACTTTGCACCTTGGGAACGGTATAAATTTGACTCCAATTCAATGGATGTGGTCTTCATTACAAAGCAAGCACCAACATATCTGGGAAAGAGAAACGATTGGGATTGGGAAATTACGTGCCTCTGTTGCTAGGCTGGGTGGGGGTGTGGATCGAGTTCTCACGCCCTATCGGAGTGTATCTCCTGCGCTGTGGGGCTGCTGGCTGTGACCGAGATGCAGGCAGTGTTCCCAGGAGAATGGAAGGCAGTGTCTCGGGACAAATACAGTGGGTGAGAAAAGTACAAACATAAAATGACCAGAAAAATGCGAGAAGCTGGTAAAACGGCTGTAAGGGTGCGGAGACCCGATTTCCAGTGTCAGAAGGTATCGGGACTTGGTTCCAGTGTTGATGGATATCTCGGGAGCTGGTTCCAGATCGGAGGGTGTCGTGGGAGTTGGTTCCAGTGTCGGAGGGTAGCGGGAGTTGGTTCCAGAGTCGGAGGGTATCGGGAGTTGATTCTGGAGTCGGAGGGTATCTCGAGTTGGTTCCAAGGTCGAAGGGTGGAGTTGGTTCCAGAGTCGGAGGGTACGGCAGGAGCTGGAAGCCATTGTAACCGGCATTTGAAACCCGAGAATTTGGACTGAATGTTGAGGGCTTGCCATTTTTTGACAGGTTACCATAACCGAGCTTGGTACGAACTCCCTGGATTTGCATGTTAAGCAGGTGCCTATTGGCTCCCACTCAATAATTCCTCTTCCTTTTCCCCCCCCCCCCTCCCCCCTCCACTTGCTGCCACCTGGGTACAGTAGAATTAACAAATAATCGAAAGGTTGATTTTTTTTTTTAACATCTAGAATGTTCTTTGCTGTTTAGACTTGGTATGTAGCTAAATAGCTGACAAACATGCTCGTTCCTGTCTGAGTTCTTGAAAAATGCCTGTACTGTTGTGACCTGAGCGCTTTCACTGCACCTGCCCCTGCAGAATACAACCTCTAGCCTAAGGAAATAGGAAAAGGCGAAACGAAGGGGCAGGGATCGACAAGCTGCTGCATCAAGCCTTGTGCAGCGTAACTACAACAAACAACTTGCATTTGTATAGCGCCTTTAATGTGGTCACCTGTCCCAAGTGTTGACTGGGCACTTCCCCAGCAGTGATCTCTTGATGAGGAGGCCAAGAAGGGGAACTAATTGGAAAATGAGATTTAGCAAGTGTTGGTATGAATGGAAAGCCATTCTTTCTATTGGATAAATACACCACTCGGGAAATACCTGTGGGAATAGAAGCCTCACAATTATGTTCTCAAAGCCATGCTATTCAAATAAAACTTAAAAACGTGCTTTGAATGTTCTAAATAGAAAGTGCCATCATCAGCCTTCAGCTGTGATCAAGGCCTCTGTTCCGGACAGTTACCAGTACTACAGCTTGCTTCCTTGCTACTCCATGAGTAAAGGTTGTTGCAGTTTGTCACTACATTCGCTGGCATGCTGCCAAGTTTACAGATGACACTAAGCTGGGTGGCAGTGTGAGCTGTGAGGAGGATGCTAAGAGGCTGCAGGGTGACTTGGATAGGTTAGGTGAGTGGGCAAATGCATGGCAGATGCAGTATAATGTGGATAAATGCGAGGTTATCCACTTTGGTGGCAAAAGCAGGAAGGCAGCATATTATCTGAATGGTGACAGATTAGGAAAAGGGGAGGTGCAACGAGACCTGGGTGTCATGGTTCATCAGTCATTGAAAGTTGGCATGCAGGTACAGCAGGCGGTGAAGAAGGCAAATGGCATGTTGGTCTTCATAGCGAGGGGATTTGAGTATAGGAGCAGGGAGGTCTTACTGCAGTTGTACAGGGCCTTGGTGAGGCCACACCTGGAATATTGTGTTCAGTTTTGGTCTCCTAATCTGAGGAAGGACATTCTTGCTATTGAAGTGCAGCGAAGGTTCACCAGACTGATTCCCAGGATGGCAGGACTGACCTATGAAGAAAGACTGGATCGACTGGGCTTATATTCACTGTAATTTAGAAGAATGAGAGGGGATCTCATAGAAACATATAAAATTCTGATGGGATTCGACAGGTTAGATGCAGGAAGAATGTTCCTGATGTTTGGGAAGCTTAGAACAGTCTAAGGATAAGGGGTAAGCCATTTAGCACCGAGATGAGAAACTTATTCACTCAGAATTGTGAACCTGTGGAATTCTCTACCACAGAAAGTTGTTGAGGCCAGTTCGTTAGATATATTCAAGACGGAGTTAGATGTGGCCCTTGCGGCTAAAGGGATCAAGAGGTATGGTGAGAAAGCAGGAATGGGGTACTGAAGTTGCATGATCAGCCATGATCATATTGAATGGTGGTGCAGGCTCGAAGGGCCGAATGGCCTACTCCTGCACCTATTTTCTATGTTTTTATGCCCCTGGCAAATGATAGAAAGAAAAGAAAGACTTGCATTTATATAGTGCCTTTCACAACCACCGGACGTATCCAAGCACTTTGCAGCCAATTAAGTATTTTTGGAGTGTCGTCACTTGTATTGTAGGAAACGTTAGCTGGATTTTGCTTGATGTGGGAGCTTGGGACCATGTTCGACACCTGTCTGTGGTTGGGCACGGGCACAAGCATGGTCGGAGGTGAGAGAAGAGAAAATTATTTTTTAAAAAAGGATTCAATGGGGTAGATACAGAGAAATTATTTTCAGTAGTCGAGGAGTCCAGAACAAGGAGTCATAACCTTAAAATTAGAGTCGGGCTGTTCAGGGTGAAATCAGGATACGATTCTTACACAACAGGTAGCAGAAATCTGGAACACTCTTCTCCAAAAGACTAGATGCAATTAGAGCTCCACGATCACAGGTCAATATATTTTTGGTGGTTAGGATATCAAGGGTTGTGGAGCAAAGGCAGGTAAATAGAGTTGAGGTACAGATCTGTCACGACCTAACTGAATGGCGGAACCAGCTCGAAGGGCTGAATGGCCTCGCGTTCCTATACAGTAAAGGTTGGCATTGCTGGGTTGATCGTGAGGAAGAAATTTTTAGACTACAGGAATATATAAACGGACTGGTCAGGTGGGCAGAAAAGTGGCGAATGGAAGTCAATCCGAAGACGCGATGAACGGCCATCAACCTGAAACGTTAACTCTTCTTTCTCTCTCCACAGTTGCTGCCTGGCCCGCTGAGCTTTCCAGCATTTCCTGTTTGTATTTCAGATTCCAGATTCCAGCTTCCGCAGTATTTTGCTTTTGTGTTTTGTGAGGTAATGCATTTGGGTACGGCTAACAAGGCAAGGGAATACAGAATAAATGGTAGGATGCTGAGAGGTGTAGATGAACAGAGGGACCTTGGAGTGCAGGTCCACAGATCCTTAAAAGTAGCAGGACAGGTGGATCAGGTGGTTAAGAAGGCACACTGGATACTTGCCTTTATTAGCCGTGGCATGGAATATAAGAGCAGGGAGATTATGCTTGAAATGTATAAAACACTAGTTAGGCCATAGATCGAATACCGTGTGCAGTTCTGGTCACCACATTACAGGAAAGATGTGATTGCACTAGAGAGGGTACGCAAGAGATTTACGAGGATGTTGCCGGGACTGGGGAATTTTAGCTCTAAGGAAAGATTGGATAGGCTGGGGTATTTTCTTTAGAACAGAGAAGGCTGAGGGGAGACCTGATTGACGTATATAATATGGAGTGGCCTGGATAGAGTAGATAGAAAGGACCTCGTTCACTTGGCAGAGAGGTCAATAAGTAGAAGGTTTAGAGGGGATTTGAAGGGAAATGTTTTCACCCAGAGGGTGGTGGGGGTCTGGAACTCACGGCCTGAAAGGGTGGTAGAGGCAGAAACCCTCACCACATTTAAAAAGTATTTGGATGTGCACCTGAAGTGCCGTAACCTGCAGGGCTACGGACCGAGAGCTGGAAAGTGGGATTAGGCTGGGTGGCTCTTTTTTGGCCAGACAGAATGGACACCTCATGCTGTAAAGTTCTGTGCTGGCATCTCCTGAACGCCAACCTCATATTTTAAAAAATATATATATATTTTTTTTTAATCGGGTTGGAATTGTAGACTATGCCAGTAGTGGTGAATGTGTCCCTTCCTCCCTAAAGAATGTGAACTCTTGACTCAGTCTTTGGTATATTGCCAGGGTATTGGCTGTTAGCACATGTCATTATCTACTGTTTGTGAATAGCATTGGTTTAAGGTGTACTGTCTGTTCTCTTGGACAGTTTTTTTCATTTTATTCTGCCCGCAGATCAAGAGGTGTGTGTCTCTCTCTCTCTACCTGTGTGTCTCTCTCTGCCCGTCTCTCTCTCTGCCCGTGTCTGTCTCTCTGCCCGTGTGTCTCTGCCTGTGTATGTGTGTATTTCTCTGCCTGTGTGTGTCTCTCCCTCTGCCTGTGCGTGTGTGTGTGTCTCTCCCTCTGCCTGTGCGTGTGTGTGTGTCTCTTCTTCTGCCTGTGTGTGTGTGTGTGTGTCTCTCCCTCTTCCTCTGCCTGTGCGTGTGTGTCTCTCTCTCTCTCTCTGCCTGTGTGTGTCTCTCTCTCTCTCTCTCTCTGTCTGCCTATGTGTGTGTGTGCGTGTCTGTCTGCCTGTGTGTATGTAGATGGAAGAGGCCGATGATGCTGCATATTCAATCTCTGAAATACACATGATTCCTAACTCACCAACCAAGGATTGATTTTTGAATATGCATCTTTTTTTAAAAAGTTTGAGCGTTCTCTCAGTTGCATATTGGTAACTCAAGTCCAGGCTGCTGCACACTGCACTGGGTTTTGAAGACCAGTCTGTGTTGCTAGCTTTTGCCAACAAATTCCATTTCACATGTCTCTGCAGTGCAGTGTAATCACTCAGCCCAACGTTATTTCTGAATTTTACAACATTGTACACTGGCAAGCAGGAGTCGGCTCAGCTTTGCATCAATGACCAGGCAGCCCAAGTGCTGGCGCGGTACAGTTGGGCAGAGTGGCTGCTGAGGATGCAGTTCCTCCCATTGTACGATCTCCGTGTGAAACATTGTGGATCACTTTGGGTTGTTGCATCAGTGGTGGGTTTATCTGCACTCGACTAAATTCATTTTTGCAAAACATTGCGACTTACATTGTTCGTCTTATTAGCCCTGCCTGCGTAGTACCCATTGCACAGGCCAGAGACACGAGGGCCTCTGCTGGTCTCTGGGGAAGGACTGGCCTGCCATTTGATTTGAGAAGACGGAAATCAGCCGAGGTTCCCACCACTGCTCGCCATCCAGTGACCTGGTAGAATGTGCAGGACCTTGGATGTTGGGTGATGCCCTCCAGGTCAAATAGTCTGCCTACACTCCACTTGAGTAAGGTACTGGAGGGAAGGTGGTGCCGAGGGAGAGGAGAGCAATTGAACAAAACATAAAGCGTGTGTAATGGTTTTTTCTACTGATTTCTGCCGGCAGTAGAGGTCTTCGAGGTGTATGGTGTAGTAACGTTGTTGCTGTACCTCCTGTCTAACATATAGTCCTTGCTGAATCACATCAATAACTTTACAATGTATAGGGTACAAAATACTTTGTGGATAATTTCATGTTTTCACCCCGTGTACTTTTTAAGGAATCTTTAACTTCAAATATAATTTCAAAGAAATAAAACCTTTCCATTAAACACTAGACAAATGACTTTTACTGATATTGTTTGCATTACAAGTCTACCTTTCTTTATCTGAGCCTAGTAGTTCCACAATCAGCGAGTTGACTCTTCCAAATGAGTTAGGAGGGATGCAACAAGCAGCAAGACCTGGATGACATCCAGGCTTGGGCTGATAAGTGGCAAGTAACATTTGCACCACATAAGTGCCAGACAATGATCATCTCCAACAAGTGACAGTCTAACCACCTTCCCTTGATATTCAACAACATTACCATCACCGAATCCCCCACCATCAACAGCCTGGTGGGGGTCACCATTGACCAGAGACTTAACTGGACTCAGCCACATAAATACCGTGGCAACAAGAGCAGGTCAGAGGCTTGGTATTCTGCAACGAGTGTCTCACCTCCTGACTCCCCAAAGCCTTTCCACCATCTTCAAGGCACAAATCAGGAGTGTCATACGTTCATAAAAAATAGGAGCATGAGCAGACCATACGGCTCCGCAAGCCTTTTCCGCCATTTAATACGATCTTGGCTGATCCGATCATGGACTCCGGTCCACTTTCCTGCCTGTTCCCCTTAACCCCTTATTCCCTTATTGGTTAAGAAACTGTCTTTCTCTGTCTTAAATTTATTCAATGTCCCAGCTTCCACAGCTCTCTGAGGCAGCGAATTCCACAGATTTACAACCCTCAGAAGAAATTCCTCCTCATCTCAGTTTTAAATGGGTGGCCCCTTATTCTAAGATCATGCCCTCTAGTTCTAGTCTCCCCATCCTCTCTGCATTCATCTTGTCAAGCCCCATCATAATCTAATACCTTTCGATAAGATCACCTCTCATTCTTCTGAACTCCAACCTTTCCTCATTCCTCATCTCCGGAATCAATCTTGTGAACCTTCTCTGAACTGCCTCCAAAGCAAGTACATTATTTTCATAAATACGGAAACCAAAACTGCATGCAGTATTCCAGGTGTGGCCTCACCAATACCCTGTACAACTGTAGCCAGACTTCCCTGCTTTTATACGCCATCCCATTTGCAATAAAGGCCAAGATTTCATTGGCCTTCCTGATCACTTGCTGTACCTGCATACTAACCTGTTGTGTTTCATGCACAAGTACCCCCAGATCCCGCTGTACTGTAGCACTTTGCAATCTTCCTCCATTTAAATAATAACTTGCTCTTGGATTTTTTCTGCCAAAGCGTATAACCTCACACTTTCCAACATTATACTCCATCTGCCAAATTTTTGCCCACTCATTTAACCTGTCTATGTCCTTTTGCAGATTTTTTGTGTCCTCCTCACACATTGCTTTTCCTCCCATCTTTGTATCGACAGCAAACTTGGCTACGTTACACTCAGTCCCTTCTTCCAAGTCGTTAATACAGATTGTAAATAGTTGGGGTCCCAGCACTGATCCCTGCGGCACCCCACTTGTTACTGGTTGCCAACCCGAGAATGAACTATTTATCCCGACTCTCTGTTCTCGTTAGTTAGCCAATCCTCTATCCATGCTAATATATTACCCCCAACCCCGTGAACTTTTATCTTGTGCAATAACCTTTTATGTGGCACCTTGTTAAATGCATTCTGGAAGTCGAAATACACCACATCCACTGGTTCCCCTTTATCCACCTTGTTCGTTAACATCCTCAAAGACTTCCAGCAAATTTGTCAAACATGACTTCCCTTTCACAAATCCCTGCTGACTCTGCCTGACTGAATTATGTTTTTCCAAATGTCCTGCTACTACTTCTTTAATAATGGACTCCAACATTTTCCCATCCACAGATGTTGGGCTAACTGGGCTATAGTTTCCTACTTTTTGTCTGCCTCCTTTTTTAAATAGGGGCGTTACATTTGTAGTTTTCCAATCTACTGGCATCTCACAGAATCCAGGGAATTTTGGTAAATTACAACCAATGCATCCACTATCCCTGCCACTACTTCTTTTGACCCTAGGATGCAAGCTGTCAGGTCCAGGGTACACTCTCCACTTGCCTGGATAAATGCAGCACCACCAACATCCAGGACAAAGCAGACGGTTTGATTGGCACCCCATCCATCATTTTCAACACTCAATCCCTCCACCACCAGCGCCCCCTGGCTGCAGTGTGTACCATCTACAAGAGGCACTGCAGCAACTCACCAAGGCTTCTTCGGCAGCACCTCCCAAACCCGCGACCTCTACCCCCAGCTAGAAGGCCGTGTGGCCTACTCCTACTCTCAATGTTCCCTGTAATTTTTTTTTGGATGCCACTCGACTCATTCAAGCTGCTATCCGGCCTAATCCCACTTTCCAGCTCTTGCTCCATAGCCCTGCAGGTTACGGCACTTCCAAGTGTATACCCAAATATTTTTTTTAATGTGGTGAGGGTTTCTGCCTCTACCACCCTTTCAGGCAGTGAGTTCCAGACCCCCACCACCCTCTGGGTGAAGAAATTTCCCCTCAAATCCCCTCTAAACCTCCCCCCCCCCTCCCCCCAATTACTTTAAATCCGTGCCCTGGTTGTTGACCCCTTTGCCAAGGGAAATAGGTCCTTCCTATCCACTCTATCTAGGCCCCTCATAATTTTATACACCTCAATAAGGTCTCCTCTCAGCCTCCTCTGTTCCAAAGAAAACAATCCCAGCCTATCCAATCTTTCCTCATAGCTAAAATTCTCCAGTCCGGGCAACATCCTGCTAAATCTCCTCTACCCTCTCCAGTGCAATTGCATTGTTCCTGTAAATGTGGTGACCAGAATTGTACGTATTACTCTAGCTGTGGCTTAACTAGTGTTTTGTACACTTCAAGCATAACCTCCCTGCTCTTACATTTTATGCCTCTGCTAATGAAGGAAAGTATCCCGTATGTAAAGGATTCTCTAGGAAAGAGTGATCATAGCATGGTTGAATTTCAAATTCAGTTGGAGGGTTGAGGAACTTGGGTCTCAAACCAGTGTCCTGACCTTAAATAAAGGCGATTACAAAATGTATGAAGGCAGAGTTGGCTAAAGTGGACTGGGAGAATAGGTTAAGACAGTTGATAAGCAGTGGCAGACATTAAAGGAGATATTTCATAACTATCAACAAAAATATATTCCACTGAGAAGGAAAACTTTAAGAGAAGGGAGAACCAGACATGGCTGAGGAAGTAACGGATGGTATCAAATGGAAAATAATGGCATACAATATTGCCAAGATTAGGGAGGCCAGAGGATTGGGAATTTTTTTTTAAACCAGCAAATTATAACAATAATAAAGACAGAGAAGATGTATTATGAGAGTAAACTAGCAAGAAAAAGAAAAATATAGTAAGAGCTTCTACAGGTATATAAAAAGGAAGAGTAACTAAAGTAAACATTGGTCCCTTAGAGGATGAGACTGGGGAATTAATAACAGGGAATTGGCAGAGACTTTGAACAAATATTTTGTATCAGTCTTCATGGTAGAAGTCACTGTAACGGAGTAAAAAGTATACTTAAGACCAAAATAAGGGTATGGTATTAAATCAGGTTAAAGGGCTCAGCTCATGCTTGTGTGCTTATCTCTAAAACTGCAGACCAAGCTGGAAAAGCCAAAGCAAGGTTAAAATTGTAGAACAACACATTCCAATAGACTGAGGTCGGCTCCACATGCTATGGGGAGATGCTGCAAAACCACTCAGCAGCCAGTCTGATCAGGGTTAACAAATCAATGTAGCTCCACTGCTTAGTTGTAGGCCAACCGGTGGTCGTAGATGATTGTACACGAGGACATCGCCCCTCGGAAACTGTATAACTGTGTGTGAAACCATCACTCGGGGAAGGTCCTGTCTTAGGTGGCTAAGACTGTGATGCTTCCCCTGCATATGCTTAATAAAGATCGTAAAGTGAATCCAAGGTTTCGTCTGATTGATTCCGTGGTCGTTATAAAGGCTGGTGTCAATTCCTTATTTCAGGAAATCCCCCATGAAGAAAAGTCTTTTTACCCCAACAACACTAAAAACATCCCAATAATAGATAATCATATGAGGGGGGGGGGGGGGGGGGGGAGAGGAGAGGTGAGTGGCACTTAAAACAATCACCATCACTAAAGAAAAAGTTCTCGGTAAAAGTAATGGGACTAAAGGTAGACAAGTCCCCTGACCCGATTGCCTGCATCCTAGGTGGCTGCAGAGATGGTGGATGCATTGGTTGTAATCTACCAAAATTCCCTGGATTCTGGAGGTCCCAGCGGATTGGAAAACCGCAAATATAATGCCCCTATTTAAAAAAGGAGACAGAAAACAGGAAACTATAGACCAGTTAGCCCAACATCAGTCGTTGGGAAAATGCTGGAGTCCATTATTAAGGAAGCAGTATCAG
Source organism: Pristiophorus japonicus (assembly GCF_044704955.1). Classification (NCBI taxonomy): domain Eukaryota; kingdom Metazoa; phylum Chordata; class Chondrichthyes; family Pristiophoridae; genus Pristiophorus; species Pristiophorus japonicus. Next base: position 91,642,934 of record NC_091996.1, read on the forward strand.
GACATTTGGAAAAGCAAAATAGTCAAGTTGAGTCAGCATGGTTTTATGAAAGGGAAATCATGTGAGACAAATTTGCTTAAGTTCTTTGAGGACGTAACAAGCAGGGTGGATCAGGGGCAAACCAGTGGATGTGGTGTATTTGGATTTACAGAAGGCATTCAATTAGCTGCTATATAAAAGGTTATTGCACAAGAGCTCACAGGGTTGGGAGTAATATATTAGTTAGCCAATTCTCTATCCATACCAACAGAAAAGAGAGTCGGGATAAATGGATCATTTTCCAGTTGACAAACAGTAACTATTGGGATACCACTGGGATCGGTGCTGGGGCCTCAACTATTTACAATCTATATTAATGACTTGGATGAAGGGACCAAGTGTAATGTAGCCAAGTTTGCTGATGATACAAAAATGGGTGGGAAAGCAAATTGTGAGAAGGACACAAAGAATCTGCAAAGAGATATAAGAGAGGCTAAGTGAGTGGGCAAAAATTTGGCAAATGGAGTATAATGCAGGCAAGTGTAAGGTTATCCACTTTGCAATCTCTCCATTTAAATAATTTGCTCTTTTTTTTTGAGTTTTCCTGCCAAAGTGCTGCAGTGCAGATGGACCTGGGGATCCTTGTGCATGAAACACACAAAGTTAGCTTGCAGGTACAGCAAGTAATCAGGAAGGCAAAATGGAATGTTGACCTTTATTGCAAGGGGATGGAGTATAAAAGCAGGGAAGTCTTGCTACAACTGTACAGGCGAGACCACACCTGGAGTACTGCATACAGTTTTGGGAGGGATATACATGCATTGGAGGCAGTTCAGAGAAGGTTCACGAGGTTGATTCCTGAGGTGAAGGGGTTATCTTATGAAGGTTAAGCAGGATGGGCCTATATTCATTGGAGTTTAGAAGTGAGGGGTGATCTTATACGTTTCAATAAGATTCTGAGGGGGCTGGATAGGGTAGATGCAGAGAGGATGTTTCCCCTCGTGGGGGAATCTAGAACTAGAGGGCATTGTTTCAGAATAAGGGGTCGCCCATTTAAAACAGATGAATTTTTTCTCAGAGGGTCATGAATCTTTGGAATTCTCTACCCGTGAGCTCTGGTGGCTGGATGATGAATATATTTATGGTGGAGATAGAGATCATTGAATAAGGGAGTCGAGGGTTATGGGGAGCAGGCACAAGAACATAATTAGGAGCAGGTGTAGGCCATACGGCCCCTCAAGCCTGCTCCTCCATTTAATACGATCATATCATGGGCTCAGGTCCATTTCCCTGCCTGCTCCCTATAACCCCTTATCGGGCAGAGAAGTGGAGTGGGGGCCAAGATCACCAGCCACGATTTTGTTGAATGGCAGGGTAGGCTCAAGGGGCCAAATGCCTTCTCTTGCTTCTTATATTCTGTTCTCTCCCCCTCCGCACCCTTCTTTCCTTTCTCCCCCCCCCCAAATCTACCCCCCCCCCCCCCCCAAATCTCCCCTCCCTCCAATGTCCCCTCTGGCAGAAGGTGGGTGAAATGTGTGTGTAGATAATCTCAGCCATTCTGTGGGCACAAGTTCTGGCGGGAACCCAAAGTCCCCTGGGAGCAGCTCTAGCTCCATGTGCCGCACATCCGGCTTCCGCGTAAATCGTACCACGCATGCGCGACAGGAGCGAATGTGAAGGGGGCGGGGCCACAGCGCACAATGAGACAACATGTTGGTGCAGATAATCACGGTTTTAATTTCATCACAAAAGGCATCAATAGTACAATAGTGTGTCATTGCAGCAGGCAAGCTGGTGGGAGATATAAAGCAGTGTCTTCAGTCTCCTTGAAGCAACAGCGATCCAGCAACAGCAACAGGCTCGCTATCCAAATGGGATCCGCCCTCAGTGAGCTTCAGGTTCCATTATTGACCAAGTGCGAAACATTTTTGAATATCTGGTCCATGAACAGCGTTGCCTTGGTGCTTGTTATGCCCTCCGCTATAAGTAGGACTGAGAGAAGACAGACAAGATTAATGAGGCCTCCAGCTACCAGCCGATCCTTACCTTGCACTGGTTAGAAAGTGCTGGAGAGGCTGCTACTCCTCAGACTAGCCCCCCCACCCCATCATCATCATCATCGGTCCAACCCTCCCTAAGGAGCAAGCGGGCTTCCCGAGCGGCTGTAACTGCTACGACCAAGTGGTAGCTGTAACAACGCACATCGAAGCAGGCTTCCAGCGCCAGCTCAAGTCCGCCGCAGCACTCATGGACAGTCAGTGGCGTGTGACACAGTATGGAAGCAGAGAATGCTTTTCAAGCTCTCCACCATTTTACCCTGCAAACAACGATCCACCGTCTCAACTCTATGCTTAGCAATCCACGCTTCAGTGTGTACACTGACATCCACAACACGAATCTGTCCATCACCAAGGGTCACAAGATAAAGAGAAGAGTAGGCCATACAGTCCCTTGAGCCTGCTCTCGTCATTTAATACGATCATGGCTGATCCGATAATGGACTCGGGTCCACTTCCCTGCCCGCACCCCATAACCCCTTAACAGTTAAGAAGCTGTCTATCTCTGTCTTAAATTTATTCAATGTCCCAGCTTCCACAGCTCTCTGAGGCAGTGAATTCCACAGATTCACAACCCTCAGAAGAAATTTCTCCTCATCAATTTTAAATGGGCAGCCCCTTATTCTAAGATTATGTCCCCTAGTTCTAGTCTCCCCCATCACCTTGTCAAGCCCCCTCAATCTTACACGTTTCAATAAGATCACCTCTCATTCTTCTGAATTCCAATGAGTAGAGGCCCAACCTCCTCAACATTTCCCCCCCATCTCCAGAATCAACCTAGTGAACCTTTTCTGAACTACCTCCAAAAGCAAGTATATCCTTTCGTAAATATAGAGAAACCAAAAGAGCACGCAGTATTCCAGGTATGGCCTCACCAATACCCTGTATAACTGTAGCAAGACTTCCCTGCTTTTATACTCCATCCCCTTTGCAATAAAGGCCAAGATACCATTTGCCTTCCTGATCACTTGCTGTACCTGCATACTAACCTTGTGTGTTTTATGCACAAGTACCCCCAGGTCCCACTGTACTGCAGCACTTTGCAATCTTACTCCATTTAAATAATAACTTGCTCTTTGATTTTTTTTCTGCCAAAGTACATGACCTCATACTTTCCAACATTATACTCCATCTGCTAAATTTTTGCCCACTCACTTAGCCTGTCTATGTCCTTTTGCAGATTTTGTGTGTCCTCCTCACACATTGCTTTTCCTCCCATCTTTGTATCATCAGCAAACATGGCTACATTACACTCGGTCCCTTCTTCCAAGTTGTTAATATAGATTGCAAATAGCTGGGGTCCCAGCACTGAACCCTGCGGCACCCCACTAGTTACTATTTGCCAACCCGAGAATGAACCATTTATCCAAATTCTGGCTAACAAACAGAAAACAATCCTCTATCCATGCTAATATATTACCCTCAACTCCATGATCTTTTATCTTGTGTAGTAACCTTTTACGTGGCACCTTGTCAAATGCCTTCTGGAAGTCCAAATACACCACATCTACTGGTTCCCCTTTATCCACCTTGTTCGTTACATCCTCTCAGAATCTGCCTGACCGAATTATGCTTTTTCAAATGTCCTGCTACTGCTTCTTTAATAATGATGGACTCCAACATTTTCCCAACCACAGATGTTAGGCTAACTGGCCTATAGTTTCCTGCTTTTTGTCTACCTCCTTTTTTTAAAAAGGGGCATTACATTTGCAGTTTTCCAATATGCTGGGACCTCCCCAGAATCCAGAGAATTTTGGTAAATTACAACCAATGCATCCACTATCCCTGCCACTACTTCTCTTAAGACCCTAGGATGCAAGCCATCATGTCTAGGGGACTTATGCACCTTTAGTCCCATTATCTTACTGAGTACCATCTCCTTAGTGATTGTGAATCTCCAAGGGGAAGTGTTTACTACTGCTGTTGGGGAGGGGTTAAACTAATACAGCAGGGGGATGGGAACCTATGCAAGGATGGGGACAGAAGCAAAAGAAAGCAAGTAAAAGTGGAGGGCAGAGAAACCCAAAGCAAAAATCAAAAAGGACCACATTACAGCAAAATTCTAAAGGGGCAAAGTATGTTAAAAAGACAAGCCTGAAGGCTCTGTGCCTCAATGTGAGGAGTATTCAGAATAAGGTGGACGAATTAACTGCACAGGCAGCTATTAACGAATGATATAATTGGCATTACGGAGACATGGCTCCAGGGTGACCAAGGCTAGGAATTCAACATTCAGGGGTATTCAACATTCAGGAAGGATAGACAGAAAGGAAAAGGAGGTGGGGTAGCATTGCTGGTTAACGAGGAGAATTAATGCAAGAGTAAGAAAGGACATTAGCTTGGATGATGTGAAATCGGTATGTGCGGAGCTGCAGAATACTAACCCGAACCCTAAATGCAGAAAACGCTGGTGGGAGTTGTGTACAGACCAAACAGTAGTAGTGAGGTTGGGGACAGCATCAAACAAGAAATTAGGGATGCATGCAATAAGGGTACAGCAGTTATCATGGGCGACTTTAATCTAAATGTTGATTATTGCAACCAATTTGGTTGGCCCACAGTGGAGAAGGATTTCCTGGAGTGTATTAGAGATGGTTTTCTAGACCAATATGTCAAGGAACCAACGAGAGGGCTGGCCATCCTAGACTGGGTGATCGGTAATGAGAAAGTATTAATTAGCAATTTTGTTGTGCGAGGCCCCTTGGGAAGAGTGACCATAATATGGTAGAATTCTTTATTAAGATGGAGTGTGACAAGGGTCCTGAACTTAGGGAAAGGTAACTTCAATGGTATGAGATGTGAATTGGCTAGAATATACTGGCGAATGATACTTAAAGGGTTGACGGTGGATAGGTAATGGCAAACATTTAAAGATACATGGATGAACTTCAACAATTGTACATCCCTGTCTGGAGGAAAAATAAAACAGGGAAGGTGGCTCAACCGTGGCTAACAAGGGAAATTAGGGATAGTGTTAAATCCAAGGATGAGGCATATAAATTGGCCAGAAAAAGCAACAAACCTGGGGACTGGGAGAAATTTGGAATTCAGCAGAGGAGGACAAAGTTTAATTAGGAGGGGGAAAATAGAGCATGAGTGTAAGCTTGCAGGGAACATAAACACTGACTGCAAAAGCTTCTAAAGATATGTGAAGACAAAAAGATCGGTGAAGACAAAGGTCGGTCCCTTGCAGTCAGATTCAGGTGAATTTATAATGGGGAACAAAGAAATGGCAGACCAATTGAACATATACTTTGGTTCTGTCTTCACAAAGGAAGACACAAATAACCTTCCAGAAATACTAGGGGACAGAGGGTCTAGTGAGAAGGAGGAACTGAAGGATATCCTTATTAGGTGGAAAATTGTGTTAGAAAAATTGATGGGATTGAAGGCCGATAAATCCCCGGGGCCTGATAGTCTGCATCCCAGAGTACTTAAGGAAGTGGCCCTAGAAATAGTGGATGCAATGGTGATCATTTTCCAACAGTCTTTCGACTCTGGATAAGTTCCTATGGACTGGAGGATAGCTAATGTAACATCACTTTTTAAAAAAAGGGAGGGAGAGAGAAAGCGGGTAATTATAGACCAGTTAGCCTGATATCAGTAGTGGGGAAAATGTTGGAATCAATTATTAAAGATGAAATAGCAACGCATTTGGAAAGCAGTGACAGGATCGGTCCAAGTCAGCATGGATTTATGAAAGGGAAATCATGCTTGACAAATCTTCTAGAATTTTGAGAGGATGTAACTAATAGAGTGGACAGGGAAGAACCAGTGGATGTGGTGTATTTGGACTTTCAAAAGGCTTCTGACAAGGTTCCAACACAAGAGATTGTGCGCAAAAATAAAGCACGTGGTATTGGGGGGTAATGTATTGATGTGTATAGAGAACTGCTTGGCAGACAGGAAGCAGAGAGTCGGGATAAACATGTCCTTTTCAGAATGGCAAGCAGTGACTAGTGGGGTGCCGCAGGGCTCAGTGCTGGGACCCCAGCTATTTACAATATACATCAATGATTTAGATGAAGGAATTAAGTGTAATATCTCCAAGTTTGCAGATTACACTAAGCTGGGTGGCAGTGTGAGCTGTGAGGAGGATGCTAAGAGGCTGCAGAGTGACTTGGACAAGTTAGGTTGAGTGGGCAAATGCATGGCAGATGCAGTATAATGTGGATAAATGTGAGGTTATCCACTTTGGTGGCAAAATCACGAAGGCAGATTATCTGAATGACGGCAGATTAGGAAAAGGGAGGTGCAACGAGACCTGGGTGTCATGGTAGATCAGTCATTGAAGGTTGGCATGCAGGTACAGCAGACGGTGAAGGCAGCAAATGGCATGTTGGCCTTCATAGCTAGGGGATTTGAGTATAGGAGCAGGAAGGTCTTACTGCAGTTGTACAGGGCCTTGGTGAGGCCTCATCTGGAATATTGTGTTCAGTTTTGATCTCCTAATCTGAGGAAGGACATTCTTGCTATTGAGAGAGTGCAGCGAAGGTTCACCAGACTGATTCCCGGGATGGCAGGACTGACATATGAGGAGAGACTGGATCAACTGGGTCTGTATTCACTGGAGTTTAGAAGGATGAGAGGGGATCTCAGAAACATATAAAATTCTGACGGGACTGGACAGGTTAGATGCAGGAAGAATGTTCCCAATGTTGGGGAAGTCCAGAACCAGGGGACACAGTCTAAGGATAAGGGGTAAGCCATTTAGGACAGAGATGAGGAGAAACTTCTTCACTCAGAGTTGTTAACCTGTGGAATTCTCTACCGCAGAGAGTTGTTGAGGCCAGTTTGTTAGATATATTCAAGAGGGAGTTAGATATGGCTCTGATGGCTAAAGGGATCAAGGGGTATGGAGAGAAAGCAGGAAAGGGGTACTGAAGTGATCAGCGATAGTCTTATTGAATTGTGGTGCAGCCTCGAAGGGTCGAATGGCCTACTCCTGCACCTATTTTCTATGTTAAGTTCCTCCCCCCCATAGCCCCTTGGGATATGGCCGGTGTCCTCTAGCGTAAAGACTGATACAAAATATTTGTTCAGAGTTTCTGCCATCTCCATGTTCCCCATTACTAATTCCATGCTCTCATCCTCGGAGGGACCAACATTTACATTAGCCACTTCATTTTTATATATCTATAGAAACTCTTGCTATCCGTTTTTATATTTTGCGCTAGTTTTCTTTCATAGTCTAATCATCATCGGCAGTCCCTCAGAATCGAGGAAGACTTGCTTCCACTCGTAGAATGAGTCCTTAGGTGGCTGAGCAGTCCAATACGAGAGCCACAGTCCCTGTCACAGGTGGGACAACTGTCTATCATAGTCTATCTTCCCTATCAATCATTTTTTTTTTTAAAAAGTCATTCCTTGCTGGCTTTTACAAGTTTCCCAATCTTCTGTCCACCCACTAGTTTTGGCCACATTGTATGCCCTTGTTTTTAAATTGGATACTGTCCTTTATTTCTTTAGTTAGCCACGGATGGCTATCTTACGCCCTTTCCTCCTCACTGCAATATATTTTTCTCGAGTTGAAATATCTCCTTAAATGTACGCCACTGTTCATCAACTGTCCTACACTTTAAATCTATTTTCCCAGTCCACTTTAAGCCAACTCTGCCCTCGGTCTCCTTTATTTAAGCTTAGCATGCTGGTTTGAGATCCAACTTTCTCAATCTCCATCTGAATTTGAAATTCAACCATGCTATGATCACTCATTCCAAGGGGATCCTTTACTAGGAGATTGTTTATTAATCCTGTCATTACACAGGACCAGATCCAAGATAGCCTGCCCCCTGGTTGGTTCCGTTACATACTGCTCAACAAACCCATCCCTTATGCACTCTATGAACTCCTCCTCAAGATTACCCTGACCAATTTGATTTGTCCAATCAATATGGAGGTTAAAATCACCTATGATTATTGCTGTTCCCTTTTTACAAGCCCCCACTATTTCCTGGTTTATACTCCGACCAACAGAGTTGCTACTATTTGGGAGCCTATAGACTACGTCCAGTGACTATTTCTCCTTATTATTCCTTATCTCCACCAAACTGTTACATCCTGATCATTTGAGCCAATATAGTTGCTCGCTATCTCAGTGATTCCATCCTTTATCAATAGAGCTACCCCACCTCTTTTTCCTTTGTCTATCCTGTCAGATTGTCAAATACCCCTGAATATTTAATTTCCAGTCCTGGTCATCTTGCAACCGTCTCTGATGTCAATCAGATCATACCCATTTGTATCTATTTGTGCCATCAACTCATCTATTTTGTTATGAATGCTACATGCATTTAGACAAAGTGCCTTTAAATTTTTTTTTGTTTTTTTAAAAACCCTTTTTTTCCTGCTCGTTTCCCCTCTCCTTCAAATTCACTATTTTTGCTTTCTAATTCCAGCTTTACTCCCCTCCCTATGGAATCTATTTTCAGGTTCCTATCCCCCTGGCAAGCTAGGTTAAACCCTCCCCAACAGCACTAGCAAACACGCAAGGATATTGGTCCCGGCTCTGTGGAGGTGAAACCCGTTCGGCTTGTACAGGTTCCATTTCCCCTAGAAGCGGTCCCAATGCCTCAGGAAACTAAAGCCCTCCCGCCTGCACCATCTCCAGCCACATATTCATCTGCTCTATCCTCCTATTTCTGTACTCACTAGCTCATGGCACCAGGAGTAATCCGGAGATTACTACATTTGAGGTCCCGCTTTTTAAAATCTCTCTCCTAGCTCCCTAAACTCTGCCTATAGCACCTCAGCCCTCTTTCCACCGATGTCATTGGTCCCGATATGGACCATGACCTCTGGCTGTTCACCCTCTCCCCCAGAATGCCCTGCAGCCACTCAGTGGCATCCTTGACTCTGGCAACATACCATCCTGGAGTCACGTCTGTGGCCACAGAAACGCCTGACTGCTCCTCGGACTATTCAATCCCCTACCACTATAGCTCTTCCATTCTTCTTCCTCTCCCGCTGTGCAGCTGAGCCACCTATGGTGCCATGGATTTGGCTCTGGTTGAACTCCAGAGCCACCATCGCCCTCACTGGCATTCAGAACAGAGACCCTGACCAGTGATTTACAGAGGACAGAGGCCTACTTCCGCCGATGCCGACTCCGGCCAAAGCCACAAAAGACCGTCACCTCGATGCCCATCAAGCAAACCAAGCTTTGAAAGTCTCCTTTTGCGGCAGAGGTAAACCATGCCAAAAATCCCCGTTTAGGAGTCATGCTCGATCGCACCCAGTCATATAGACAACATCTCCAGAACCTTGGGAAGGAACCAAGAAGAGTATGGTCAACTTGATCCAGAAACTGGCCGGATCCACATGGGGAGCAGACGCTCAAACCCTCCGTACGACAGCACTCGCCCTGGTGTATTCTACAGCGGAGTACTGCTCTCCGGCATGGCTATCCAGTCCGCAGGTCAAATCTGTTGATGTCCAGCTGAGTTCTATGAGAATTATCACCGGTACGCTTTAAATCAACACGAACACCTTGGCTGCCCATGCTTGCAAACATCGCACCACTACACCTACGGTGCGAATATGCAGTCTCCGGAGAATACAACCGCTACACCAGCCAAGAAATGCCGATCCAGGCCGACTTGAACAACCCATCACCAGCCCGGCTCAAATCTAGGCGGCCATTTTGGATCGTCGCCGAAGCCCTTCAGCAATCTCCCCTCAGCCTCGATGACCGATGGCAAAATACTTGGAAGAATTGTGACATTCGGAATGGATTCCATAGAGGACCCCACAGTACAACTTGAAGGATCAAACCTTCCTCACAAACTGCCTCAGAACTGGTCATCGTCGATGCTGCCACCTTCTCCATCGGTGGAAGTTTAAAGCATCCCCATCATGTGACTGTGGAGCTCCTAATCAGACCCTGGAGTACTGCCCTAAGAGGGAATTTACAGCCAGCCTACAAGATATCCATGCTGATCTCCTCTTAGGCAGTAGGCAGTCCCTCGGAGTTGAGGATGACTTGCTTTCAACCAATACGAGTTCTCAAGTGACTGATGGGTCTAATGTCACAGGTGGGAGAGACGGTAGTTGGACAGACGGGTGGGTGGCGGCTTGGGTTGCTGTCCACTCCTGCAGCTTGGCTTCCACGTGCTCCCGGCGGAGAGACTCCAGGTGTTCGGCACCTTCCCGGATGCTCCTCCTCCACTTCGAGCGGTCTTGAGCCAGGGATTCCCAGGTGTCGGTGGGGATTTTGCACTTTTTCCAAGGAGGCTTTGAGGGTGTCTTCAAACACCCTTTTCTCCAGGCGACTGAAGGCTGCACTGGTACACTGAAGGCGATGTTGGTATCTGCCCTTGCTGATAGTAGGCTCCCGAGGTATGGAAAATGGTCCACCTTGTCCAAGGCCTCGTCATGGATCTTGATAATCGGGGGGGGGGGGGGGGGGGGGGGCAGTACTGTGTGGCGAGGGCAGGTTAGTAGAACCTTTGTCTTATGGATGTTTAGTGTAAGGCCCATACTCTCGTATGCCTCGGTGAAGGTGTTGATGGTTTGGAGTTCGATCTCAGTGTGCACAAATGCAAGTGTTGCCTGCATACTGTAATTCAGTGACCGAGGACGGGACGACCTTGGATCTGGACTGCAGGCGACGGAGGTTGAACAGTTTCCTGTTTGTTCTGTAGATTCGCTCCACTCCAGTGGGGAGCTTATTTGAGAGCGAGATGGAGGAAGATAGAGAAGAGCATTGGTGCAATGACACAGCCTTGCTCGACCCGGTCCACACATGTATTGGGTCTGTGGTGGATCCGTTGGTCAGGATCACAGCTTGCATGCCATCGTGGAGCAGGTGGAGGATCGTGACAAACGTTTGAGGGCAGCCGAATTTGAGGAGGACACTCCATAACTCCTCCCGGTTGAGTGCCAAAGGCCTTTTGTGAGGCTGGTGCTACTCCCTGCATTTTATTGAATTTGACGCGCGGTGAAGACCATGTGCATTGTGCCCCTTAGTGGGCAGAATCCACATTGCGACTCTGGGAGGAAGTGATTGAGGAGGATTCTTGATGACTTTTCCTGTGGCAGACAGCAGGAAAACACCTCTGTAATTACCACAATCAGACTGGTCACCTTTCTTGAAAATGGTTACGATTACAGCATCCAAGATCCTCTGGCATGCTCTCCTCCTTCCAAATAAGAGAAATGAGTTCATAGATTTGCACCATTCAGCGGCGATTACACCTGCTCCCGAGGCCTCCTTGTTCTTCACGCTATTACATTAGAAGCTTTAGCCTGGATATCTGACTTGGGTATTGACATTTGATTTGCTTTCCAATAACAGATGAAAGCACACAACATGCAACTTGCACTAGCCTGCATACTGTAATTCAGTATGCCATTAGCGTGGTACTGTACCAGAGGAGTCACATTTCCTCAGAGGAATGTGGTAAAGTACCCCCGGCTGTCAAAAGTGCAACCCAGCCTCCCATCCCACTGCACCAGTGGCCAGTGCCCAGACAGAAACCTCTCCCCAACTGGAAATGTGGAGCAGGAAAAACTGGCCAACTTTTCCCCCTCTCCTTAACCCAGGCAAGATAGTACTGCTCGGAGCTGCCTGGGCAGTGCATTTAACACAAAGCATAGAAAATAGGTGCAGGAGCGGGCCATTCAATATGATCATGGCTGATCATGCAACTTCAGTACCCCACTCCCGCCTTCTCTCCATACCCCTTGATCCCTTTAGCCATAAGGGCCACATCTAACTCCCTCTTGAATATATCCAATGAACTGGCCTCAACAACTTTGTGGTAGAGAATTCCACAGGTTCACCACTCTCTGGGTGAAAAAGTTTCTCCTCATCTCAGTCCTATATGGCTTACCCCTTAGCCTTAGACACTGACCCCTGGTTCTGGACTTCCCCAACATTCTTCCTGCATCTAACCTGTCCAGTCCCGTCAGAATTTTATATGTTTCTATGAGATCCCCTCTCATTCTTCTAAATTCCAGTGAATATAAGCCTAGTCGATCCAGTCTTTCTTCATATAGGTCAGTCCTGCCATCCCAGGAATCAGTCTGGTGAACCTTCGCTGCACTCCCTCAATAGTAAGCATATCCTTCCTCAGATTAGGAGAGCAAAACTGCACACAATACTCAAGGTGTGGTCTCATCAAGGTCCTGTAGAACGGCAGTAAGACCCCCCTGCTCCTATACTCAAATCCTCTCGCTATGAAGGCCAGCATGCCATTTGCTTTCTTCACCACTGCTGTACCTGCATGTCAACCTTCAATGACCAATGTACCAAGACACCTAGATCTTGTTGCACCTCCCTTTTTACTAATCTGTCACCATTCAGATAATAATCTGCCTTCCTGTTTTTGTCACCAAAGTGGACAACCTCACACTTATCCACATTTATACTGCATCTGCCATGTAATTTGCCCATTCAGCTAACCTGTCCAAGTCACCCTGCAGCCTCTTAGCATCCTCCTCACAGCTCATACTGCCACCCAGCATAGGTCATCTGCAAACTTGGAGATATTACACTCAATTCCTTCATCCAAATCATTGATGTATATTGTAAATAGCTGGGCTCCCAGCATTGAGCCCTGCGGCACCCCACTAGTCACTGCCTGCCATTCTGTAAAGGACCCGTTTATTCCCACTCTTTGCTTTCTGTCTGCCAACCAGTTCTCTATCCACGTCAATACATTACCCCCAATACCACGCGCTTTAATTTTGCACACTAATCTCTTGTGTGAGACCTTGTCAAAAGCCTTTTGAAAGTCCAAATACACCACACACAAAGCATTGGAAAGAAAAGGAGACTTATGTACTTTAGGTATTCAGCAATAAAGGAGCTGTAACAGACTTCTAGAATGTTCCTCCAAAGATCGTCGAGTCACAGATATCAGCTTCCCTGCCCGCCGCCCTTCCACCCGCCCCCCATACACAGCTGAAGTGATCGGAGGCAGCGATCGCAAGCTAAGCAAAGTGAGGCTCATTGATTCGTATGGGAGCACGTACATCGGATTAGAACAGAGAGAAATCAGAAGTAGGAACCCTATCCTCTCTTCTACCGCGCCCCAAAAACACTAGCACCCCCACCCCACCCCCCCGCCCGCCCGCCCAAAACCTCAGTTTCCAATTGACCCCCAGCCTCAACAGCTCTTTGGTGGGTGGGGGGGCGGGGGAAGAAGAGAGTTCCAGATTCCACTGCCCTGTGTGTGAAGAAGTGCTTCCTGACATTACCCTGAACGGCCTGATCTAAATTTAAAGTAACACCCCCAGGTCCTGAACCCCACCCCCCCCCCACCCCCAGACACCCAATCAACTACTTTAATCATCTTAGACACTTTGATTAGAACATAGAAATTTACAGCGCAGAAGGAGGCCATTTCGGCCCATCGTGTCCACGCCGGCCGACAAAGAGCCGTACGGCCCTCGGTCAGTAGCCCCATGAACAATGACGGAAAGGCAAAAAGCACCCAGCCCAACCAGTCCGCCACACACCACTGCAACACTCCTTATACTAAAAACATCCCAACCGGAGCCATGTGATCTCCTGGGAGAGGCAGAAACCAAATAAAAACCCAGGCCAATTTAGGGAGAAAAAAAAATCTGGGAAAATTCCTCTCCGACCCATCCAGGCGATCACCCTGGCCATATTCTATTCTCTGCAGTACTTACCATTATATCTGCACCGTCCAACAAAAGGTCATCCAGTCTAATCCCAATTACCAGCTCTAGGTCCGTAACCCTGCAGGTTACTACACTTTAAGTGCCCATCCAACCATCTCTTAAAAGTGGTGAGGGTTTCTGCATCCACCACTCTTCCAGGCAGCAAGTTCCAGATCCCCACAACCCTCTGCGTAAAGAGGCCCCTCCTCAAATCCCCTCTAAACCTTCCACCAACCATCTTAAAACTATGCTTCCTCATAATAGCTCCCTCCACCAATGGAAATAGACCCTTACTATCCACTATGTCCAGGCCCCTCAATATTTTGTACACCTCGATGAGGTCTCCTCTCAACCTCCTCTGTTCCAATGAGATCAAACCCAGCCTATCCAATCTGTCCTCATAACTAAAATTCTCCATTCCAGGCAGCATCCTAGTAAATCTCCTCTGCACCCTCTCTAGTGCAATCACGTCCTTCCTATAATATGGCGACCAGAACTGCACGCAGTACTCCAGCTGTGGCCTAACCAAAGTATTATACAATTTGAGCATAACCTCCCTGCTCTTATATTCTATGCCTCGGCCAATAAAGGCAAGCATTCCGTATGCCTTCTTAACCACCTTATCCACCTGGCCTGCTACTTTCAGGGATCTGTGGAAAAGCACTCCAGGGTCCCTTTGTTCATCTACACTATTAAATGGCCTACTGCTTAGATCACCCTTTGATCTTCTATATTCGAGGAAATACACAACTCCTCTGTGCAATCTATCCTTGTAATTAACCCCCTTTTAGTCCCGGTCTCATCAGGGTGAATTTGCACTGCACCCCACCCCCCCGTCCAATATATCCAGCCTGAGGTGCTCACCATTTAGAAAATACTCTGGGTTGGGTTTTTTAAAAAATGTATTTAAAAGGTGCCAAGTGGATGACCTCACACTGAACTCCATCTGCCACAGTTTTGACCACTCAAGATCAGAATTAGGAGGAGTAGGCCTTACAGCCCCTCGAGCCTGCTCCGCCATTCAATGAGATCACGGCTGATCTTCGACCTCAACTCCACTTTCCCGCCCGATCCCCCGCGAGTCCAATATATCTATCTCAGCCTTGAATATACTCAACGACTCAGCATCCACAGCCTTTTCAGGTGGAGAATTCCAAACATTCACCACCTTCGGAGTCAAAAAATTCCTCCTCATTTCAGTCCTAAATGGCCGACCCTTTATCCTGAGACTGTGACCCCTGGTTCTAGACTCTCCAGCCAAGGGAAATAAAAACCTTAGCAGCCCCCCCCCCCCCCCCCCCCCCCCCCACATTGCGATCATCTAAACTCCAGGCCCATCAACTCAATTTAGACAAAATCTACAAAGATCCCTTTCCAACTTTCTGCTCCCACCTGCACAAATTACTGTGCCTCCTAAACTTGGTGTCATCAGCAAACTTGGATAGACGGCTCTCTCTATTCCTTCATCCAAGCCATTCCCGACTATCTCCTACCTCCTAACCAATTCCCATCCCAAGCCAATAGGCTGAAGTCCAATTACATGTGCTTCCATTTATCCCAATAGTCTCTTATGTGGAACCTTGTTTATATGAGCTTCCAGGGGCATTCAGTAACAGCCACAGACAGTTCTTTGTCCACCACGTTAGTGACCTCCTCCAAAAATTCAACTAGGTTCCTTAGACATGACCTACCCATTACAAATCCATGCTGGTTCCCTCATCGGCTCATATTTGCTACCCTGTCCCCAATAACACATTCGAGTAACCTCCCCACATTAGACCAATCGAGTGAAGTTTCTTTTAAAAGTTTGCAGTGCATTACAATTCAGCAAATGAAGTTACACTTGTAAGTAGTGAGCCACAAGAAAGTGCCCAACGTCCCGGGGCATTGGCAAAAAGAACCCGCCAGTTTAGAACTAACCTTTTTGAGATTTGCCGACAACCGTGAAAATGGATTCATCATTCGACGTCTTACGGCTTAAAACAAGGGTTCGAGCATTCTCATCAAACATCCGGTCATTGGTCACCATATACTTGTAGGGGCCCATCCTCACGCCATTGGTGAAGAACGCTGTGCGATCCTTTTGAACCAGACTCCGAATCTGATCAGGCTGTAACACAAGAGTTGGTACACGTTAGGAGGCATAAACACTGGGGAGGGGAGGGAGGGAGGGAGGAGAGCGAGAGCGAGGAGAGAG